>NC_079453.1:27871307-27961307 GCF_903798145.1 Danio aesculapii | reverse complement strand
TTAAAATGTAATGACATTGTACCATGTCAAGATGCATTCAGAAAGATCTACACTGCAATTTCAGTGACTTTAAACCCTAAGAAAGAAAAACAAGCCTACAAGTGCAGCAATCCACAATAAGAGGTCTTGTGCTGCTATCTAGTGGCTAAATTGAGTTTAAAAAGTGATTATTACTACAATGGTAGTTGTATATTGAAAATCTGTGTTTGAGATCTCTTAAATTTAAATTTATATAAATAAGTTAACAAGCATGCTTACACACACAGTGACATGTAAATATTTGAAAAAGGATAGGTAAAAAATATATAGACAGATCTCAATCCAATAGAGCACATTTTGGGATGTGGTGAAACGGGAAATTCACATCAATGTGCAGCCAACAAATCTGCAGCAACTGCGTGATGCTATCGTCAATATGAACCAAAAATCTCTGATGAATTTTTCCAGTACCTTGTTGAATCTACGCCATGAAAGATTAAGGCAATTCTGGAGGCAAAAGTTGGTCCAACCCGGTAAGGCATAGGTATCAAAGTCAATTCTTGGAGGGCCGCAGCTCTGCACAGTTTTGCTCCAACCCTAATCAAACACAGCTGATCCAAATAATCGAGGTGTTCAAAAGAGTCTAGATCACCTTGATTAGTTGCATCAGCTGTGGTGTTTGATTAGGGTTGGAGCAAAACTGCAGAGCTGCGGTTCTCCAAGAATTGACCTTGACACCTATGTAGTAATGTGTACCTAATAAAGTGGCCGGTGTGTGTATGTGTATGTATGTATGTATATGAATATGTGTGTGTATATATATATATATATATATATATATATATATATATATATATATATATATATATATATATATATATATATATATATATATATATATATATATACAATATTTATATATATATATAGATAATATATAATATATAATATATATATTATAAAATCTGAAATATTGTGAAAAATATTTCAATTTAAAATAAGAGTTTTGTTCTCATTTTAAAAATATTTTATTATATATTTATTATATGCAAATGTTGATGACGCGGTGGCACAGTGGGTAGCAGCGCTGTCGCCTTACAGCAAGAAAGTTGGCATTTCTGTGTGGAGTTTGCATGTTCTCCCTGTGTTGGCGTGGGTTTCCTCTGGGGTGCTCCGGTTTCCCCTAGAGTCCAAAGACATGCTTTAGGAAGATTGGGTGAGCTAAATTGTTTGTAGTGTATGTGTCTGTGTGTGTGTGTGTGTGTGTGTGTGTGTGTGTGTGTGTGTGTGTGTGTGTGTGTGTGTGCGTGTGTGTGTGCGTGTGTGTGTGTGTGTGTGTGTGTGTGTGTGTGTGTGTGAGAATGAGAGTGTATGGGTGTTTCCCAGTGATGGGTTGCGACTGGAAAGGCATTCGCTGCGTAAAACATATGCTGGATAATTTCATTGGATAGGTTCATTCCGCTGTGGCGACCCCAGATTAATAAAGGCACTAAGCAGAGAAAAAAATGAATGAATGAATGAATGAATGAATGAATATGCAAATGTTCATCATTACCCCAGTCTTTCGTATCAGACAATTCTTTAGATGATTTTAATTTGATTTGCTGCAAGAAAGATTTCTGATTACTATAAGTGTGGAAACTAGCTGTTATATATTAACATTCAAAAATGAAAATAACATTCAAACAAACAAGACAAAAACACAGATTTATTCATCATCAATTTGATCAAATATGACAGTAAAGACTTTTATAATGTTTAAAGAAATGCATTTCAAATAAATCTGCTGTTTTAAACTTTCTATCCATCCTGAAAAGCAAAATATATCACGTTTTACATGAAAACATGAAGTACAAAATATATATTTCTTTTGATTCTGTGACTGTAATAAAGAACTTTGGTGGAGGGGTGAAACTATAGGTTTTTATCTAACAGGACACCATGAATCATCTTTAATAAAATAATTAATGAATCTGACTAATAGAAGATAATATGAAGTTGAACCTGCTCGTCTAAGCCTTGTCCTCATAGTTCATTCATAGTGAATTACTATCAGTGAGCGAGAGGTGTGCTTTACAGAGATGTAAATAGAATGTTATCATACATCATCTGATTGGCCAAGAGGTATGTTCGCAGCTAATTATGTTAATTTAGCCCCGCCCCCCAAAGTTGCATCCGCCCCTCTTTGCGCTACCATCCTCAGAAGCCGTTGACGGCTCTAATAGTGACGGATCGACCCCCCGCAATATTATTTTATTTTTCCTTTTTCATTTGTTTTGTGGAAAAAAAGAAAAAGGAGTACAAGTAAGCTTCACTGCACACATCCGTCCTCAGCAATCCCCATCAGATCTCTTCAACACATAATCCTGTTTTGAGCTTTTGTAAGAGATTGTGCTAACGGTAGCTAGTACACGATTATTGCTAATAACTCCACGATACAACCTCGAGACAAGTCGGGACAAGACAAGGTTAGTAGCCGTGTCTAATGACCAATCGAGTGTATTGGCGAGGCTTTATTATATAGGTGTTTGTTGATGTAGTGTTGGGATGCAGCTGTCCTGCTTTTCATCGGTCGGTGTCGGCTAATGTTAGCATGCTATCAACACAGCTTGTGTGTCACACATTTTGGTGAATATTTACTATGTGTGTTTAAGAGCCTACCTTTCAGGTGTTTTGTTTAGAGCGCTAGCTATTTCAGCAGATTTTAGGTTCGTGTTTGGGTGGAGTGCTAACGTTACATGTAGATTGAAGAAATGTATTAACGTTGGACGTGCAATGGCTGAGACTGCATGACAGAGAAGTGCATTGTTTTGGTTGAGAATCGAGGATCCGGTTGAGTTGTTGGTTAAATGTATGTTGTATTGTAGTTAAAAATTCTCAATTTCGGTTTCCATGTGAGCGCGTTGTTGTTAAATCGTCATAAATCCCGATGCTAATGTGCTTGTAGCACTGGCCTCGCTTCGCCGCCGCCATTTTGTTTTGTTCTCGCCATCAAATCCTATAATCAATCCCACAGCATCAGTTACATGATCGTTTATTTTCTTATCTTCTATTCGTCTTATTTCCGATTTATATATCTTTTATCTAGATTATTGCGTCTGCTTGAATTGATACGGAATTGGAAAGTTATGTATATTATGAAATATGTAGGTCTTCCCCTCCTCACGAAACATGGAGGCCGCGGTTACAAGACGCGAGTTAAACAATCAACACATACATTTCAGTGTTTTTAATCCGCCCACCACCGCTTTTTATTTCGGATATAGAGCTTTTTATGTGGTTTTGGAGAATAGCGTTAGTGTTTTTTTGTGGTAGCCTGTTGTTTGCCTGTTGGCAAAGCGTGTAAAATAATCTCTACGCAGCTCCTGTTTGCCAGCGCTTGCTTCATGTTGCGTAGAGATTATTTTACAGGCTTTGCCAACTGGCCATCACTGCTATTCCTAATCTACATCTGCCCCAATCAATGACAGTGATGTGCAGCCGACTGCCTGGCGTTAATGTGCTATATAGACGAGCAGGGTGGTTTGTGGCTCTTCACTGATGTACTGTGCGGTTTAATATTCGTGGTGGTGCAATTTTGCTCTTGCACGGCTTGCTTGGACGCTTTATTCCACATTTACTACCACATTCTCCTTTATTTCAGTTATTGCGATTACTGTAAAATCGTGTAAACCACTTTAAAGTTTCCTCTCGCTGTATTTATACCTTGTAGTTATATGCTATGTTTTGTTCCTGTAAACTACTGTTGTCGTTTATTACATTTTTTTAATGAAAATATTGGCATTTAGCCTTTATATTTATTTTGTTGTTGCATAGATAACTGAAAAGATGCCCTGTTCTAAAAATGCTTTAATTTTCTGACCACTTGGTAGCATTGTTTTAACTTTAGAAGAGTTAAGTAATCAGTATTCGGTGGAATAACCATGATTTTCAATGACAACAAATGAAAATACTTGTTATTCTGACCGTTTAGGGCTTTTCACACTTGATATTGTTGACCCTGTGTAAACAAACATTGGGTAAACGGGATGCTGACTTATCTGTAATCAGGTTTCACTCTATTTATCATACTATACTTGGGGTTAACTGTTAATACTGGGTGGAACAGATGTTTCATGCTGTATATTTGTCCAAATGAATTGCTAACCTTGTTTAAGAGCAGGGTTTCATAACTACAGCTATAATGCGGTGCTAATGCCACTTTCAAATCACAGGATGTGAAATGTTACTTTACCCAAGGTTAATGGTGTTTAGAATGACAATAGATTGGGATTAAATGCAGTTGGAAAAGCTTTTTTATTTTATGGAAAAAGAATTGTTATAATTCATTCAATAAAATTTTTTTTATTTGAAAATGGGAAGGGGTGTTATCAGGCTTTTATAGAATAATATAAATATTATATTAAAATATCCAGAGATACAGAAATTCCAAGCGTTCTAGTTTTTTTTACATGTCTATGTGTTTCTGCATTTAGGTGCATTTAGTTATATATATTACTTGTCAGTGTGTAAATCTATTGCACAAATGTGTTGAGAATAATTTATGGTGATTGTGACACTGTGATGCCAAATGTTCAGCAATATTTTTTAAGCTAACCTTTGCAGTATGACTGTTTGGTGGAATTTTAATCGCTCAATATTATGTTTAGAAGAAACATTTAAAACTTTACAGTAAAAATATATCAGAAAAAAATTCTAAGTATTTTAAAAAGTAATTTTCAGCATTCATTGTATTAGTCCATTCATGGTAGTAATAATGGTACTCCATGTACTGTAACCTGCTTTGAGAATTTCATGTTTGTTTGTCAGCAAAAGTCCACCAGTGAGGACATGGACTTCCTGTTTGAATTGTTGACATAACAAAGTTATTGTAAGAGTACTTATTACCAATAATTGCGCTGTTCTTTGTTTGCTCTTGTGAGATGTTGAGGCAACATTCTTCATGCCTGTATTTGGTGGCATTTTGCTGTGGAACATTTTTTTTTGCTTAGTCATTAGTTGTGCGGGAAAAATTCCCTTCTTACATGCATTGTAATGCAGACGTGAGTGATGATGAATTGATTCCCAAATGTAAAAAAATCGAATCTATTTCTCAGTGTATATATAAAGTGATGGAATGCAAAAGGTGGAACTCTGAAGTGCAGAAGTGTAGCACCTAGATATTCTGAGGGGTGCACATCACAGATGCCTGACAGTGGCTCTTGAAATCAGACTAGCATCATCTACTTTTAAAACTGCCATCAGGAATAAAATTGGACTTAAATTGCTCATTATGATACACAAGGAGAATGTTGGTTGGGTATTACTATTTTGTCTGTGGTTAAGAATTTCTGTTCATTTGCTACAATTATGCTTCTACAGGAACGTGTTTCGTTTACAGTTGTTTTTTTGTAACCGTAGACCAGTTCGTATCTGCTATAAAATTTATGTTGATCGGATCAAAAGTGGACAATGCTGTACAAGTGTGAAGGGGCTGTTTTGACCACATTCAAAGGTGATCAAAAAAATGCATATGACGGAGTTGCTCTAACAGTGCGAACACAATTGTGTTGGAATGTGTTCAACACATTAAATGCAAAAAGTAACTGATTTCTAAAATGTTTTAATTGTACTTGTAGGCTACTTTAATAATTTTTATTTATCGTAAAAGCCTAAAATTATAGTACAAAAATACAATTAGTTATAGTTGTTAAAAGCAACATGGATATGTTTGTCTTAAAACGCCTCAAGACAAATTTAAATTATTTAAACTGAAACTAAAACCTAGTGTACACTACACTACTGCAGATTGTTGTGCCGTATAGACTACATAACACTACATAATTCGCCAACAGCTCACCCAATGTCTCAGTCAGGCCCCCAAAACAGAGACAATGAAATGTTGAGGGCGCAGCCATCAAAAAGAGCTGAATACTATCGGCTGACACACAGCATTTAAAATTTCTGAAAGTGTTCATGTGATCTTTTGAAAGTATCGTCAATCAGCGGAGTTGTCAGTGGACTGTTTGCTCATATATCTGCATGGTTCAGCCAATTATGAGGCTTTAATATGCTCTTGTGTCCATGTAAACACAAAGTAAAGGAGTGCATCTGACCATTCTGGCCAATCACATTTCTGTTGAACTCCTGAACACAACAACCATTCAGCTCATGGCTTGCTCTCTCATTGGCTGCAGCTCATCACTACATCTGACCCCATGTGGGTGGGGTTGAATCGGCTGATCAGTCTGTATAATTTAGCATGGTAGATGTGGGATTTTCATCTGCGAGGTGTCGGCGACGAGTCAGGGACCTTTTCTGATGTGTCATTAAGTAGTTCATAGAGACTGCTGAGCAGTGAGCACCTTCAGATTTTCCTTCAATCACAGCCTGATCTGTCGGCGAGCTCAGTAACTTGCATATCGGGTTAAAAAACCTGTAGTGTTAACTAGGCATAATTCTCTTACCAAGCAAAATTTATTTATTTTTTATTCATTATATTATTTTTAACATGGCTTTACTTGATGCGTGATCATTCCATCTGCAAAACAAATCTATATCGATAATTGTTTATCGAATCACAGCCTTCTGAAATGTATTTGAATTGTGATGTGCCTAGAAACTCCCAACCTTATTAGTCATCACCTTAAAAAATTAAAACTTAAGTCTCTATTATTTGAGTTTTTCTATCTAAGCGTTCTCTCCATATTTTCTGTTTATGTGCCACTGCATACAATGCTTTGGAAATTTTCCTATATATTTTTTTCTCCTGCAAAACATTAACTCTTTGAAATATTGTGCCTATGAACAATACTAGATACAATTGTGCCTAAAAGTTTTCTCTAGCAACATGGAAGTGTTTCACTGGGGAGTGGTGGTGGCTTTGGGTGACAACATGCCTAGTGCATTTTGGTAAATTTTTATATAACTATTTGGGCAAACTGGTATTTTCTGTAGTCAGGTACCTCTGATTTCAACATACTTTCAGTCTTCCAACTGGGCAAGTTTAATTGCATGTCAAGCCTGCCAATAGTCTAAGCGTGCAAATACATACACTCAAGTTTATTTATGTGTATGCTAGTGTACGTGTACAGTATACATGGCATAGATTTTACCTTCAGGTCATCACTAGCCCTTCTGTTTTTTGAGTCAATAAAAAAGATGTTAAACACCCAAGACATCTGAGAAGGGCCTAACTTATGAAGAGAAGTAACTAGACCGATAAAACTTTATAGTGTTCATGTATTGAGCGTTGGGATGGGTATCATTAAGGTTTTAATGCCATTACTACTTTTATCGATACCACCTATCGGTGTAGTGTTTTTTTTTTTTTAATGAAATAAAAAAACAAACAAATTGATCAGAATTAACATCACTTTGTTTTATAATTATGTTTTAATGTGTAATAAAGCCAAACCAATAAATAATTTTTATTTAATATTTTACAAATTGAATTAAAAAAAAATAAACAAAAAAAAATGCTTTAAAACAACGTACAGTGGTTTGAAGGAAAATGACTTTTTGGAATGGTTTTTAACCATTCCCTGGAGAAAAATCAACATGTTTGACTTTTCTGGCAGTAGTCAGGACTTTTCTTGGTTTTTTTGTGCTCCCTGCAGTTGAAAATACTCTCTTTTAGTTGCCAAATGCAGTTAAATTATATAATGTTAATGATTTTTCATTAAAACATTCATATAAAAGAGTTGATAGTGTTTTGGGAGTTAACTGTGTTTTTAATCCAGTTTTGGAGCATCTTGCAATCTAAAAATATGCTTAATAAGCATAGTTTATTATTAGGCTATTCAAAGGCTATATTTGTAAATTCATTCTTCCATGGTGGGGCGCCATGCCAAGATTCATCCCGCCATGGCTACATTACAGCTTCTCATTCAAAACATTCTATTTTTTTAATAGCGGGTGAAAATTGCACCAAAACGTATTAAAACGTAAGTGAATTCTAACAGCGCAAACTGTTCTGTAACCGTAGCAGAGCCGTGCATCATTTGTTTAACCCTTTAAGGTTACATACTCGTTACATAAACGCACTAAATCGCACTTCAGCAGCGTTTATTTGAGAGCGCAGAAGAAGATCTGCGCGCTCTTAAAGCGGCTTATATTTGAGGGGGCGTGCAAGAAGTTTTGTGGACGAGCAGAAAAAAATCAGCGCGCAAGCAAAGAGATCAGTATGCTCGTAGGCTATTACATAAATGCGATCTCGACTTGTAATACTGCGCTCACGACATTTGTCATTGAAACAACGCCACAGATAGTTAGTAGATCTGTGTAAAAAAGCCCTGCCGCCACAGCTGGAAAAAAATCCTAAAGGAAACACTGGATCGGCATAGGACCGCGAGCCGGGAATCGAACTCGGGTCGCTATGAGCACCGTAGTGCATGTCGACGCACTAATCACTACATCACTGGCACCGACCCAAATGTGTTTATTAAACTGTTAATATAATACTACTTTAGGTGATTGACTTGCTGGCATAATGATGTGGATGTTGTAATGTTACCGTCAGTAGCTAAGCAGTCAAAAACTTTTCATTTGTCCTTGTGCAGTTAATGGACATTTTTTTATAGTTATTTTTTTGGGGTTCATCACCTTTATTGGATAGGACAGTAGAGAGTATTGACAGGAAAGCATGAGGAGCAGAGAGAGGGAAAGGATCAGCATAGAACCGCAAGGCGAAATTGAACTTGGGTCGCCGTGAGCACCAGAGTGCATGTGTCTGTGCACTAACCACTACACCACTGGTACCGACCAGTTAATGCACTTTTGAAAGATACTTTCACTAAGCCAGATTGCTTGCATTTGTGCTTACACAAAAACAACTTGCATTTGTTGCAATGGACATTATCGCTGTCCACTCGGTAAAAACAACCTGTTTGGTTCACTCCGCAAGCTTACGAGCTGTGTGTGCGCAAGTCTGTGTCGCAAGCTATGTGTGCGTTTAGCGTGAGCCTCCGCTGAGTGCTCACACAGCCAAGAACTGTGATGGCTTTTATACTTGAAGCACTCGCCAGAAACACAAGCATTTCTCATGTGAGATTGCTAACTGCAGACGAGGTTGGTCAGTTAAATTATGCAGCTGTAAGTAATGGTTACTCAGCAATAATTGTCAGTACCGATAGCAGAACCGTTAACATCAGAGCTTATCGATACTTCAGTCTTTCAAATTTAGGAGAGAAACCGATAAAGTACAGAGTTTCGGTACCCATCTCTAGCACCTGTATAATTATAATTTTTCCTCTGTGTGCGTTTATTGTTACGTTTAACATCTGCTGTGTATTTTTTTGTAAATATTGTAGTAGCAATATTTTTACTGTTGCATGTCTTAAATTTACATAAGAGAATGACTAAATGTATATTGTATTTAGATTTTATATATATATATATATATATATATATATATATATATATATATATATATATATATATATATATATATATATATATATATATATACACATATACTATAAAGTGTCATCTATTGCAATAGTAGGAATGTCAGTTTATGTTTTTCACTTTAAATTTAAAGGTGACAGTTTCCACTTCCAAAATCTATACTTTAAAAAGTATTTACTGTACAATTACATAAGATATCCTGTTAGGTCCATTACAGTTTTTCACCATTTATAGTGAGTGAACTATTAACTCTTTCCCTGCTATTGAAGAGATAACTTGTCAAGTAAGAGAAAAGGTTTCCCTGCAATTGAGTTTTTACGGCAATCTATATTTTAGGTATATTACGATAGGGGCCTGCGTGAGGTACATAATGCCACACACTTAAGTGAAAATTATTAAATATACTGACAGTACCTGGCAACTTAAAAAAAAACGTCTGGGAAAGAGTTAAATATTCATCAGGTTTTCATTTTACGCAACCATTTTCTCTTAAAGGGCTGGTCCACCGTGTATTTTTAAGGTTTTGTTGTGTTTATAAGATGCAAAGCAATGTGTGCTCATGCTTCATTTGTCGAAAATCACATTATTTTTTCATATATCTTTGATTTATATACAGCTTGTCAGCGAACATGAAAACGACAATCATATTTTCTGGTTCCTTCGAAAGCCTACCCTCAAGAGGCTCTGATTGATCAGCTAACAATATGTGCTGTGATTCACGGATCGACTTAATGTCACGGCTTTACAAGCGCGCACTTTAGCGCTGTGTCAACAGTAGCTAAATCAGAAAAAAAAATTTAAGAGCACACAGCTAAATCTCAGGCCTGCTCTCTAGACTAAAATCTGACAAGTGTCTTTCACATATATTCGGGTTATAAGCATGCATGTTTAAGTAATATAAAACATTTACATATCTTATTATTTGAGATGTAGAACGCACGGAAAGCGTTCACATAGAGAGACACTGCAGCACTGGTGAAGATTGTGGGTGTTTACAGCTCTTTGACTGATAAATATGAATTTGTAGCTAAATTGTTAACGGTGCCAAAAAGCATTTCCCATTGTTTACATCCTTGTTTTTGTCCTCGCTACAACATAATGTTAACACTAGAAACTGTGCATGTAATTGACCCTTCACTAAGCCCCGCCCTCCTTAGTTACTGTTGCTACGCCTGTCAAGCTTTCGTGCCTGGCACGGCTTTTACAATGTGTCTGCACCAGTGTCAGACATTGCCAGGGATATAATGTCATTTTTGGCGAACAGGTGAGATATCCGAGAAAGCCGGACAAAAAAGGACTGCAGTATGCATTACAGGGGTATATTCATGACATAAAAGGCAACCGATTAGAGAATAATTCTATCAAAATTAAAGCTAGCTTAGCCTAGCCGCCTCATATGCTAACCATTCAGCAGCTTAGCTTATGCTCAGCAGTAGAGGGGAAATTTAAAAATAATCTAATAATAACAAATTAAATTTATTAAAAACTTCTTTTTTTTTTTAGCCAAAAAGCCTGATAGATTAATTGTTGTGCAATGAAATATAGCGTTACTAACTGACGAGGAAAGATGCATGGACAGTGCTTTTACGTAGTTCATTCATAGAAAGAACAGCCAGAAAGGGGAAAATGATGGATTTGTGCCGAATATTAGCATCATTGACCCATAACAATGTACAGTAAGTTACCCATTACTGTCAGTATGTTTGTGTGCTCTTTATTAATTAATGAAAAACAGCTGCTGGTAAAGTATATTGATCGCAAGTGCTCAGTTTGTGATCATATCTCAGTTTTGTACTGTTGATTTGTAATTTCAAATATTCGTAGCTTGAAATGTAAATATGAAGTTCAGTAAAGTTAGCAACAGATTCGCAGATTTGTATTTTCCGGATCAGTAACTCATTATGACCTATTCGCCATTAGTATGACTAAGTTACTATAGCGAAGGCTTAAACGGAGCATTACTTATAATATTGAGCGAAAAAAATAAAAAATAAAAATAAATAAATAAATAAATAAATAAATAAAAAATTAAAAAAAAAAAAAAAAAGACAGCTGTGAAACATAACCTGCTTTGTATTTTTGTAGGAAACGCAGTTTAGTTCTGTTTAGGGTAAGAGGTGTGTGAGTTATGGCCGTCTATCACTGAATGTGTCAGGAATATCAAAACAAAACCAACTTAACTCCGCTCCTTTAGCCCCCTCTCACAGCTTGATCCACCTTGATCCTTCGTCGGTTGGAGGAGTTTTTAACCGAATCCAACACTGAACTGGGTGAGATTCTGGACGCTGTCCTTTGTCAAATGCTAGCTATCTATATTTTTTTTATAATTCTCTGGAACATAATTAAAATTAAATTGTAAACACTTCTCTCTGTGTCAATTCAATTCAATTCAATTCACCTTTATTTGTATAGCGCTTATACAATGTAGATTGTGTCGTGTCCTTTGAAAGGCCAAATACAAAAACAGAACAAGCTCTGTGGAAATAGCAGCATTTGGATGGAATTTTAGCGTTGTCTGCTACATAACAGCGCCTCTGGCCACGCCCTGTTGCTGCGCGGGGTGTTTGCGCTTGGTGAATGTGTGTAACCTGAATCGTTTATGATCTCATTAACCTGGATGGTATTTTTTGTAGTCCCCAAATTCGTTCACTGTATGCTTAGCTAAGCTAACTATGTAAAAGCCAATGTCTCCTATTGCATTGAACTTTAAGCATATTACATTCAGAGATGTTGTTTATGTTCACACAGCTACGTTGCACATCACCTAAAGTTTGAAATATGATATCGTAGTGGACCACCCCTTTAAAATACAGAAATAAATTTTACAGTCCATGGAGCACAATATTAAAGATGTTTTTACAGTTTAGAGGAGAATTCCACTTTTTTTTTTTTGCAAAAAAAAAAAAAAAAAGATTTCTGAAACTGGTTGAAAAATATACATCCATCATGGAGCTGTCCAATTGTCTTTTACTATGATGACACAACGTGTATATATAAGGTTTATATTAAATTTATGTACTGCTTGAGGTTATGATATTTTCAAAAGCAAGCACTGATCGCTTGTCACACAAGAATAAGAAAATAACTGCTTTTAGATTGTTCTGTGTATGCTGGAGTTTTGGAGTTTACACTTTTCACAATCATTTTCTGATTTTATGAAAGCAGTTGATTTGAGTGTACAGTCAGTCCCTGAAAGACAGTCCTGGTGTTGCTATGGATGCAACCACTCGCGAAGCTGAAAAAGAGGAACAATATTTATAGTACATCTCCATGTTAATGCTAGTCACAATGGCCTTTTCCAGGTTTTTAAAACACGTGCTAAAGTTTTGAATGGCTTTTATTAGTAAGTCTGACTTAGTGAGCAGTTATAATGTAGTGAAAGAAATCATTTAGTGGCCTACGTTGAATTTGGTTAATGTTGGAAACTTGGAATTAACTTGTGTGCCTTATTTCACATTTAATCTGCTGTATTATGGGATGTCCCAATATCTTGGTTGGTTGGAGGTTGGTTAGAATTAGACCTAGACGACGGTACATAGCGGAGTGCTAAGCCAAATCCTTATAGCACAGAACTAATCATAGTCTATAATGATGTCAGATTTAATCACTTCAAAATTTAACTCACTTTATTGCTACTTATTGTGCTTTGCTGAGAGACGAAAACATTTATATATTTTCTGATGTCTTGAAATGTATACCAATTATTTAGGTATAATTCAGCTTTTTTACACATGGTTAATGTTAAAAATTGTGGGCACAACTGATATATGCATTATGCATTAGTATTAATCAGCTTTATGCTATAAACTATTAATTAATAGTTAATGAATCTATTAATTCAACTTATTTGCATTAGGAAACCCATTAGTTTAAATGGCCCAACAGATTATTGCCCAGTACATCCCGTTACAATTATGAATAGCAATACTGTCCTTATGCTTACTTGCACTGTTCAGCTAAATGTTTATTTGGATCCTGAAAACACAGTAACGCTTGAAAGGGAACACCCTACGCCTTAGCATCACATTCTCCCTTTTCACTCTCTCTTTCAATCTCTTTCTCTTTCAGTCTCAGGACTCACCATACTCAATGAGCGTACAGCGCAATGTCAGAGCGCTCTGGGCAAACGGCAAAGGGGAAGGATGGCAAAACCAAGTATGCGTCTCTCAACCTGTTTGATACCTACAAAGGAAAGAGCCTTGAAGCACAGAAGCCAGTTGGTGAGTTTGCATTTTGATAATAATAAAGCATATGAATTTTTAAAAACTTTTTTTCACTGTAAAACAAGACAGGTATTTAGAAAAACTGTGATTTTTGTGCATCATGTTTAGAACTTAGAGTAACAGTTATTTTCAATTTCTAATAATCAATTTGAATAAAAATATCAGCATGTAAGAATTTTTTACTTAATATTTTATTTATTACTTGCATTAAAAACGTGCTATTTCCGTGGTTGCTTTTCTTTGTGGATAGATTGTCGGTAGGGTTGCACAATATATCGTTTCAGCATTGATATCGCAGTGTGATCATTCGCAATAGTCACATCGCAAGTGAAATGCGATGTTAAGTCTGGGTTATAATTGATCATTTTGTGATAATTGATCAAAGTGATTTTTAAGGCCTGTGACTGTGTGAGGGTTTTTAAAAGCATTAAGGCCTATGACATTGTAGCATTTGTAACTTTGTCAAATTAATAAAGATGCATTTTATTGAATTGTTTATAAAACAAAGACCATGTGGTAATATTTTACTTTTGCGTATTCAATTACTGTATACAGTGGTCCCTTGTTAATTGCGGGAATTACGTTCTTAAAATAACTTGCACCAGGTGAAATCCACGAGGTAATCAGCTTTATTTTTTAAATTATTATAGATGTTTCAAGGCTGTAAAGCTAAATGTAACGAATCGAAAATTCATTTATTCCTTAATGGCGCCATACAGCCATGTAAATTCTACCTTCCATTAGCATGTCCAGATGTCAAACTTTTTGTGCGACGATTAGCATCTTCGTCTGCCTTTTTGGGTGCTACTGCAGGTGCCTTTGAGGATGCAGCATGTTTCGTCGACATTATGGGTTTTTTTGGAGAGAACTTGCAAACGTACATTACAGCACTTCAGAATCACACTGCTAGCGATCGAAGATTTATGTCAGCAAGCTGAACGCATTCTGTACTGTACAGGACACACGGAGGAGATCGATTGACAATGGTCTACAGCCAATCAGGACGCAGAACACAATGCGCTGTAAAAATAAAAATAAGAATGTCAAATTGCACAAAGTCCATGAAAGGTGAACCGTTTTTGCGAGAGACCACTGTACCTGAATACAATTTGCATTCATATTGCAATATATTTCGCAGCATAAAAAAATACCACAATATTAGATTTTTCCAATATCGCGCAGTTCTACTTGTCAGTTGTTCATTACTGGTAAATCACTTTTGTTTTAATCAGAAAATAAGATTGCACTGATTTTACTAGTTTACTAGATTTTGTTTTACAAATAGTTTATTGCTCACGTTAAGGCTGCTGACATAGGCCTAGAATAATATTTAATTTTGCTTGAAAGATTGTGTGGTTTATTTTTTAAGACACTTTATTGCACTTTGAATGTTACAATCACATTTTTTGTGATGTAAAAACATGCCTCATTCTCATATTTTAACCTTGTATATCTTTAATAAAAAATAAAAATTGGATACTACTAATTTTGGGGAGGGAGAGGGTTCCCCGCAGTATCAAAAATGGTATTGATTATGGATATTTTTCAAGGTATCTTATCAAAATGAGAAAATCCAGTATTGTGACCACACTAGCATAAGCTGTCGGATAGGACTAATGAACCTCATCTGTCTTTAACAAAGCAGTGTAATTATAGCTGTTGTAAGTTAAACCAATACTGCCTTGTGCTTGATCCGTCTGGCTTTCTGAAACAAGCATGTTCTTTGATTTCTGTGCATCTTAAATCCCACAGTGGGTCACCCTATCGTTTCAGGGCAGCTCACGGAAGTGTTGAGGCTTGACCCAAGACAGAGTTCTTCTTGTGATCATGGTTTTTCCCTTCTTATGTTTTATTCAGTTCTGAGTAGCTGCCCCCTTTATCTCAAATACAATTCTTCCAGTGCTCTAGCCCTCTTGGCTTCTGGAAACAAACAGGGGATTGAGAGTCAGGACAGATGTGTTTTTCAGTGTCCGAAACCTCCAGTGACTGCACTGCGCAAGGCTAAACCTAGTTAGCATTGGCCAAGTTTATCGAGAGAGCGTTAAAGTGGTATTTTTGACATCAAGTCATTTTAGAGTCAACCACTTGAAACAAATCCATGCAAGATAGTCTTGCTTCTTTTACTGGCCAGTCAAGCATTCCTAAGCTTTAACGGATTGAGGGGTTTGATGTTCTTGCACATGCCGCAATCTCTCTGACTTGAGTCCCTCAAGATGGTGTTGGGTTTCTGCATGTGTTTATGTACTCTCCATCTTCCTCTTCTACTTTCAGTTGCCCCTCGTCATGGCTTACAGTCTCTTGGTAAAGTTGCCTCTGCACGGCGCATGCCCCCCCCTGCCAACTTGCCTAGTTTGAAGGCGGAGAACAAAGGCAACGACCCCAACGTCTCGCTCGTTCCCAAAGACGGCACAGGATGGGCAAGCAAGCAGGAACAAGCAGACCCAAAGAGGTGAGCTTTTTAGCCATTATATTGTGTTTAATGGCCTGTTTCCACTAAGTGGTAGGGTACGGGTCACCTTTATTGACCTTTATTGCTTGCGTTTCCTCTGCCAAAAGGGGACCAAGGGTACATATCACATGAGAAGCACAAAACAGATGCTTTATACACATAAATACTTCTGTATAAATGTTCATTACTAACATTTTTATGAACATGATTTGATTAGAACTGCAGATGAATGATAGTGTAAAGTAGCCTACTGCAATGTCTGTTTATATAAAATAAATGAATAAATGCAACATATTTGAACACATACAGCCCCTTCCAGTCTCCCATATGTTACCAATTACAGAAAAACTACACACAGCATACATTTAGTCCTTATTTGGGTTCAAAAACAACACACAACATATAGCCCACAGTCAGTGCAAACCTTTCATCTTTATTCTTCACTAGCACATGTAACCTCTTGTTAGAAAGTAATTCAGTCATTCCGAGTTCATAATAGTCCAAAAGCTGATGGTAATAGTTAAACATGGCAAATTGTTCATGTTTTAGGTTGCTGAAAGAATCATTTGCTTTGCTTTTTTGGCTTCTCCTTTGTTTTTTTGCCGGTCACCCTCACATTTGTCGGTTTCTGAAAGGATTTAGTGTCAGAAGCACTTCAATAATCACGCGCACGCTATTATCATCAGCTCAAGAAGTTCGTTATTCCAAATATAGAAGCACAGTGAGTTTTCTCTAGGAAGTGAAACCGTTTGCGCTTTAGACGACCTCATAAACAACACCAGGTTTATCTTCTTGGCTTTGTGGTTGTTCATCAAGACGACGACAAGGTTTGTTTGAGCTCAGGTCAACCACGGCTCGTTATTATATGTATATATTATAACAATGTAATGTCTCTGCTGTGTATTTAAAAATGGCACTTACTTTGTTTTCATTCTCCTGGCTTGTACATGTGCTAATGATGCTTATTTGCCGTTTAGCTGGGCGTCTAGCTCCGCCTTTTGGTGCCCCTTTGTTGTGATAGGTACCCTTTCGAAAGTGTAACCAAAAAGTGGTCTGGTACGGTTTGCTTTTTGGTACCTTATGACCATGGAAACAGCCATAAAAGCGTACTGAACTGTACCACTCATGTGGAAATGGGCCATAATAGACCCTTTTCACATATTGGGGTTTCTCAGCACTGGGACTCGTCATAGTTGGGTTAACGTAAAGCGCAGTGAATGGGAGACCTTTTTGCATTAGAATCTGCACAAATAACAAAAGACAAACTCCACGATTATGTTATCATGACTTTGAACAAAAAAATTGGGGGAGACTGATAATGGCAGCCAGAACAAAAGAGAGATCAATGTCATGTTTTTAGCCATGCCCATAGACGCTGCATTAAAAATACCTTGCCTAAAAGTGACCAGTTATTATTTTGTTTTTGTGATTTGATGCAAAGACGATATAATACAAATGATACATTTATAAATGTACATATGTTTAAAAAAAATATCCAATTATTAAAAACTTTCGAGGATTTTAGAAGCTGATGACTGTTAACGCAGTATATAATAACACATGCCAGTTCGATCGCTATCAAATATAGCAGGTTGCACTATGGAAAAAGTGCTCAGTAAAATGCTGATGAACTAACAGTGTACTTAAATCCGCTTATTAAGTTGTGACGTATGGAATACTGTTTCCGGGTTCAAGCCGCTACTCATTTGAATTGAGAAAATACTGGTTTGTGAACACTTGTTAGTCTAATCACACATTAAAGTTATTTTTTTATAGAAATACATGGTGTTCACAGCAGTCTCTGGACTTGCTGCATCACAGACACCAATATTTTAACAATTTATAAAAAATGAATCCCTTTCTGGCCATCAGGTATTAGGCATTGATGTATATATTGCGATCGTGATTTTCGAAAGTGTTACATCTCTTTGTAAATGTTGTTTATTACCATTTGTTGAGTTATCCCATACAGTTTGATAGAGTGCTTGAAAGATGCATGATTTTCTCTGTAGATCACCCAGATTCTTAAATCTGTTTTTTTGTAGAGATAAATAACATCATGTCTGGTTATGATCGGCCTCAGAAAACTCAGGCAAAGACGCTATTAGCTTTGCAGACCTTCCAACCCCTGCTATCTGTATATGTAGTCTAATTGAATGCATGGTAATGCCTGCTATCTAATGCAAGATTGGTTTTGATCTTTTCTCCAGTACCGATGTATTGTCAGCAGCGCAGCCGGAGTCGCAGCAGCCTGTGGCCTCACAGACATCTGCGCCGAGCATACCGAGAACACCCCCAGCTCAAGAGGTGCCAATACACAAACATTAATCATCTGCAACATTATGCATGCTCTTCACAATCTCTGATTAAGGTGCTATTTACACTGAGTTTTTGTTTAAAAAAAGTTTTGATAGAGTTATGCCTAAAGCCCAATCTACTCTTCGAACTACAAAACTGAGCTGAGGACAGTGTTGACGGACTGAAACGTAAACTTTTGAAAATGGAGATGTGCTATCCACAATCCCTCTCTGACTGTTCTTTTTAACTATTCTGTGTAGTTCCCTGATTCATCAAGCCCCTTCTCATGTTACTATTACACAAGAGGTAGTCTTCAAGTATTTATGCTGGCAAAATATATGCATTTAAAAAAAAGTAAAAAAAAAAATTAAAAAATTATATATATAAACTATATGCAGTAAGCTTAAAGGGGCGTGTATTAGAGTTGGGTCGGCATCGCGATCCTTGGCCCTGCCCCCATCACAAATCCACTCACGAAAAATACACACTGAGGCCCTGTTTCCACTAATAAGTCTAAGTTTTAAAATGGCATTTAAGAACGAAAATGATCCACATCCACTCAGGCGTTTTACCTAGTGTTTCTGAACAGCCCTCTGTCCACACTGAACCTTTGAAAACGCACATAACGTGACCACACACACACAGTCACGCGCTCCAGACAGCGGGTCCAGGCAGTCAGCAGGTCAGTACACTGCTTCAATCTCTCACTTTCACACTTATTTTAGCGAAAACCTCAGATGCTATTGGTTGGTTCCTGTTAATTGTGCAACTTTTTTACCAACCAAGTTTGTCGATGCCATAATAATGACACCGATCACTCTGCCTATTCATGCCAGATTCCCGCGGAAAGTGATTGACGGGTGGTAATTTGTGTAACTTTTATTTATTTTTGATTTGGTTATGGGTAAAACTAAGCCCATGCGGGTCAGGTAGTTTAAATGGTAGGCTACAAATAATTAATTCACCCCTGCCTACGATAACAATGCCATCGTCTATCACAAAGTTTCACATTAAACATCGTACGATGCCAAATTGGTCGACATCGCCCAACCCTAGCATGCATCGTGTATTTTAAGTGTAATGTGTGGACTCTCCTGCACTCTGTAGTGTGGACTGAGAGAGTTTTTCTGGCAGTGTAATGCTAGTCTGGACTAGGAGCATTTTCGTTCTAAAATGCCATTTTAAAACCAAAATGCAATAGTGTAAACAACACCTAAACCTGTACCTTATTGCTGCTGTAGACAGAAATACTTTGTTATTCTGGCTCAGTGTTTGATACTTGCCATTCTGTATGTTTCTTAGCCTCCGGCTCCAGCTCTAGCCGTAGGGCCAAGGTCTTGGGCTCCGGCCAGTGTTACACATGGAGCACAAGGAGATGGTAAGATAATGTAGCATGACCACTATATTTTGATTTGTGTACAGCGTTTGAAACACAGCAAAAAGCTTGAAACTTGGTTTGAAACTTACTTAGTAGTACATACTGCTTTCGTGATTTATTTTGAAGCTATATTTTTAATTTAAGGAAAAGATAAATATGCATTAAGGTTTGCGGTAAAACTATTGTTTATTTTTATATGTTTTTATGCATATTATGAAAATTACAGTTGTAATAAAGGATGCATTTTCTACATCAAGGATATTTAGTTACCTTTGGTCTCTTCACAGGTGGAAAGGGATCAAACCAACCGTCGCCATTCTCTCGCGAGGAATTTCCCACCCTGCAGGCGGCTGGAGACCAGGACAGAGCTGGCAAAGAACAGGCCACTGCAGATCAGTGGTATGGGCCAGGACCAAGCCTCCGCCCCCAGAGTAAGCATGATATCCCTGCTCTCATTCAATAATTCATGCTGTGATTTTTGTCTTGGAACGTGTGAGATTTATATAAAATCTTCTATCTTCTAATGCTTCTTACTGTCATTTGTTGACATATGTTTGACAGACTCTCAAAAACTATTGGTTGCTTTCTGTTCCAGACGTTACAAGTTGGCGGGATGGTGGGGGCCGGGCATTGGCACCCACCCTGGCTGGGGAGGCAGTTGCGGAGGGCGGTGCTGGGGGAGTCATGCTGATGGAGGGTGCTGCTGGGGCCCCTCCCATCCAACAGCAGAATGCATCTTCTCATGGGCCGCCGAGAACTCCCCCAACCAGCAACCCCGCGCTTCCCCTCCCCCAGCCACCTATTGGCCCGCAGTTCCAGGCTTACAGAGGGATCATGCCTCCCTTCGTAAGTGTTATGAATTAAGTTTTGAATTTGTATTCATTGTTTTAATGAGGAAAATGACTTCACGTGCATGTTCATTATAAAGTTGTTGGTTCTATTAAGACTGTAGAAGCAGTGTGTTCATGAATTTAAAGGATTAGTTCGCCCAAAACTGAAAATTGTCATCGTTTACACACTCTTCACTTGTTCAAAGTCTATGTGAAGTTCTTTTTTCTGCTGAACACAAAAGAATATATTTTTATGAAATCTGGAAACATGTATCCGTTGACCCTCATAGTATTTGGTTTTCCTATATTGTGCATGGGAATATTTACAGGTTTTCAGATTTCAGCAAAACATCATCTTTAGTGTTCAACAGAATTATCTATTCCTATAATATGCAGCTTTAACTGCAGATATTAAGCATGCTGGAGCTCTTGTGGCTCTCAGTTCATCCCCTTTCCCCCAAAAAATATTACCTTGTTGAGTAAAAAAAGAATAAACTTATTGTTTGTTTTTGTATGTTTACCTCTAGATGTATCCACCATACCTGCCCTTTCCACCCCCTTATGGTCCACAGGGACCTTATAGGTACCCACCTCCAAATGAGGCTCCTAGGTGAGTTATATGTGCTTAATTAAGCAGAAATTCAGACATTAATATTCACGTTCATAGTCATTTTATTGGCTTTTCTAAGTCTGTTGTAACTGTTCTTGCTAGGTTTTCTCGGAACCAGGGTGGAGTAGGGCCAGATGGGCGACCCCCTGGAGGTCCCCGGGGTGAAGTGGTAAAACGCCCATCCATCCTCAAACAGGATGACCTAAAAGAGCTGGATGAGCTGGACCATGATGGAGATGAGGGCTGGGCTGGTAAGAGAAAATCTTTCCATTTATATGCCACATTAGAGTGGAATAGGTGGATGTTAACACTGTACAAGATTGTCAGAAATGTGTAAAAGACACATTATAATCTTTTTCTTAATGGTTTATTTGTTCTCAGGAGCACAGGAGGAAATTGACTACTCCGCAAAGTTGAAATTCAGCGACGATGAAGGAGAGGATGATGGGGAGGAAGAACGGGGTGAAAGCAAAAATGGAACCCGGTAAACATTTCTGAAATGTTCTCTCATTGGTTTATTTTAACTGTTTTTTTTGCTTACTAAAGTTCTGTTGTAACAGTGAGTCAAGGGAGCAGCAGAGATCCCAAGATGGACCTGTACCTGTTTCACGTTCCAGGGCATCCGACAGTGGAGGGGATTCACGCCGCACCCCTCCTTCCAGTACTGAAGATGGCTCCGTGTCCCCCTCCAGCAAGCCAGGCTGGGCCGAGGAGGGAGGTAGCAGCTGGAGCAGTCAAGCAAATGCAGGATCTTATCAGGTATAAAAATCATCACCCTATCAAAGTCCAAGCCTTCAATGCAACAAACGGCCTTTGCCAAATAATGTACAGTCATTGTGAGGACAGGAACATGCTTGCGTGTGTCCTGGATGAGTCACTGATTGATATATGTACCCCTATGCAGGGGCGTAGGCCTGGGTTAGGTGGTACTAGGGTGCAACTCTCTGCCCCACCAGGTCCACTTCTTGGACAAGGGCCCCACTCCTACTGCCGCCAGGTACATGGGGAAAGAGTCCGAGAAATAAGGCAGAAGTGACATCAAGCACTAACAAAAGCGTTGGGGGCAATGGAAGTAATGTTTATATTTGTGAACTTGACTAACCCACCTTATGTTAACAGGACCGGCCTTCAAACCAGTCACCAGTACCTGGCCCAATCCTGGCCCCCCAGAAGCCCAGTAGTGCTCATGCACAGCAGCAGGCAGGGACAGTGCCTGGTGGGCCAACTCCTCCTCCCTCCAACACCCTGCACCCTCAGCAACAGGGTGAGGATGAAGATGAGACATGGCGGCAAAGGAGAAAGCAGTCATCAACCGAGATATCTGCAGCAGTAGAGCGTGCCCGTCGACGCCGTGAAGAGGAGGAACGGAGGATGCAGGAGGAGCGTCGTGCTGCCTGTGCAGAGAAGCTGAAAAGACTTGATGAAAAACAGCAGCAACAGACAATAAAACCCAGCAGCCCCAGTGATGCTCCGGCCAACAGCCCCAGTCCTTCTTTGTCTGCACATGCCTCATCTCCTAATGTCAGTCAGCCATCATCACCCTGCGTGGACACTGAAGAACCACCTCTGTTATCCGCTCAAGGAAGTGGTGCAACTCTGGGGCTTACTAATAACAACAGACAGAGGGCTGGTAGCAACAGCAGCCACGACTCCAACAATGGTTAGTTGTTGTTTTTTTTACATAAAAGAATCTTTGGCACTTTTGTTAAAATGGCTGATATGTTTTCTAACTTTTCTGAAATGTCAATTTTGTTCAAGATCAGCAAACAGCTTGAGTATGATTAATTTTAAGGTGAATTTATGGTTTCCTGTTTATTCAGAGTCCCAGCAGGTTCTGCAGCCTCAAGCCACCCAGCATCCACAATCCCAGGATGTCCCAGGGCCTGGAGATATCAAGGAGGAACATGTGGTGGGTGGTCCACACATCCGCAGTACTAGAGTTGGAGATGATTCAGTGAAGGTGGTTGAATGTATTGGTGTAACAGGACGGCAAGGAAGTGGTCCATCTGGTCAAGGCTTTTCCAAGTATCAAAAATCGCTTCCTCCTCGCTTTCAGAGGCAACAACAGGTTTGTTGTCCTTTTTTTGAGTTGTGTAATGACTCTCATTATTGTTTTAGTTTAAGTGTTGTTAAAATTTACTAGAAACATCTTGACCTGTTTTAATGTTCCCACTAGGACTGTAGAAGTATGATGTGACGAGAATATGTTTATAGTTTGTGTAGATCAGGCATGTCCAAGCTCGGTCCTGGAGGGCCGGTGTCCTGCAAAGTTTAGTTCCAACCCCAATCAGACACACCTGGGCTAGCTAATCAAGCACTTACTAGGCTTTCTAGAAACATCCGTGCAGGTGTGTTGAGGCAAGTTGGAGCTAAAATCTGCAGGACACCGGCCCTCCAGGACCGAGTTTGGACACCCCTGGTGTAGATGTAAATATTCATCACCAGAGGACAAACATTAAGAATCTTGAATGCACAAAAGTACTAAACGGTTCACATGGTGGACTATAATAATAAATGCATAGTTCTAAATATATTGCTACTTAGAAAATGTCACACAACAGCTTATAAAGATAACAGCAGAGAGGAACAATCAGAAGAATTATTTTTACTAGCAAATGAACAATAAATGGTCAAGCTTACACATAAAAGATTCTGATTGACTAAATATTTAAAGTAGCAGGTGAATTTTAAATATGTTCTAAATAAAATCTGCCTTTTATAATTTATCAACAGGAGCAACTTCTCAAACAGCAACAGCAGTGGCAGCAGCAACAACAGCAACATAACCAGGTTGCTCAAAATCAGTTGCAGTCCCAGCCTCAGAATCAGCAGGGCCCCTCTCCAGGTACCGCACCACAGTCTGGACCCAAACAGCCAACCCTTTATACTCCTGGCTCAATGGGACGTCCTCCACCTCTTCCTATGAACTTTGATCCGCGCTGGATGATGATGCCCTATATGGACCCCCGAATGATGCAGGGACGCCCCCCTCCTATGGACTACTATCCTCCAAGCATGCATCCTTCTGGTTAGTGAATAACTTTAATCAGCTGTAAATAGTAGATTGACAGCCTTCTGGTTGAAAAACAATAAGGACTTTTGTGTTTCAGGGATGATGAATCGAGAGCGTTCTGATTCAGGTGGCTCTGGGTCAGATCCCTTTGATAGGCAGCAGCATGCTGGACCCCCTCATTCCCATCGTGGTACACCCCCCATGGATCCCAAACTGGCTTGGGGACCAGATGTTTTTCCAGGAGGAACAGAGGGACGAGGTCTAAGCTCCCCTTTACGTCAGAAAGCAGTTGAGGAAGAGGAGGCTGGCAAAGGTCAAAGGTATCAACAAGCAATTTCAGCCATTTTTAATTAGTTGCATTAAACATTCCAGCTTGAGTTGTTTTTTCCTGATTTATTACACTGCTAAATACAATTTGTAAACTTCTGCTTGAGAGTATTTCGTGAGTTTCTGTAACCATATAACCATTTTTCTATTTTGAATGTTTCCAGAAGTGACACTCCTCCTGTTCGTATGCGAGAAGGAGGCACAGCGTCTGTTCAGCAGCCTGGTGTGGCTCCCAGCTCTCCATCTGGCTCATCCAACCAAACCCCACCACCTCTGGGGCTTCAAGTTGGAGGTGGCCAGGGTGCAGGCCACCATGCCCATCATCAACCCTTCTTGGATGGGCGAGGAGGTTACAGTAGCTACACTGACAATGGATCCAGAATGGGCTCCCACCTGCAGCAAAGGGCTAACAGTGGAGGGACACTGCATGGTTTTAGCCATCAGGAAGGTAGTCAACCGAGCCAAATCTGGGGGACTCCTCATCCCCATTATGACCGTTCTGATCACTCTGCCTTGGACAGCAACTCTCACCACCAACATCATGGTCCTCCCTCTCATGCCCCTCATTTCTCTCTTCATTCTCATAAGCAAGAGAATGGCAGGGAGCGAGAAAAAATGGTGGAGCCAAAGAAGAATGACCCTTCACCTCCACTCCATCAGCCGTCCCTCTCCTCTTCATGTTCATCATCATCTTCGTCTTCCTCTGCCAGAGAAGATGGCAGTGGAAAACAGTCTCTACATAATCAAGTTCCACCACTGCATGAGCATGAAACTGGATCCACTCATGTTTCAGGAAGGAAACAGGAGAAGACAGGAAATGCGCATAATCAGCCCCTACAGCATTCTGGGCAGCAGCACCACCCTAGAGCCAATCCTCGCAATCGAGAGCACAAAACTGAGACACACTGGGGCCCGAGGCCTGGTAGCAGTAGTATGAGTGGAAGCTCTACCCATAACAGAAAGACAGGGTCTGGAATTATTGCAATTACAGAACAATCTGGAAACCAGGGCGCTGAGAACAAGTCTTTTAACCAATCAGATGGCATCACAGTCAAGCGGGCAGGTCCTATTAAGAGACCAGTTCTTAAAGAGATTAAAAGGGAGGGTGGTGAAGGAGGAGGAGAAAAGACTACTGGAGGCTCTGGTAAAGATAAAGAACAAGATGCAAGTCAAACCGCAACCAAACAAGAATCTGCCACTGGGAATCAAGTCACTTTAGCACCAAGTGGAAAAGATGATGCCGTCTCATCAAATAAACCCAGAACTGGTGGAAAGGAGCGAGGTAACACTGGGGGTTCAGGCAAAGGATCCAAAAATGGGGAAAGCTCCATGCAGAATTCTGGTTATTCAGCCTCTCAGTCCAGGAGGGAAAGAGAACATTCACCTGAAAGAGGGAGCACGACCTACCATTCGTCCTCATCCAGAGGTAGCCGATCCAATCGTGGCAGAGGAGAGTTCTATGGTCGAGGCAGAGGCTACAGGGGCACTTACGTGGGTAGTGCTGGTGGTGGCAACCGTGGAAAAGCTGGTGGCAGGAACAGCAGGGATTATAGGCCAGCTGCCAATAGTGGTTATCACCATGCAACTTCTAAGCAAGATTACAAGCGGGAGGCATCATCTGGGAGTGGCAGACGTGGCACATCTCAACCCAATCCTGGACGTGCTAGGAACCGAAGTGAGACTCGAAGCGAAGGATCTGAATATGAAGAGGTGCCAAAGAGGAGAAGACAACGAGGATCTGAAACGGGCAGTGAGAGTGCTGGAAGTGACCTTGCTCACTCAGACAAGGAAGATCGCAAGCTCAACACCAAGGCTGGAACTGTAGTGGAGAACCCTACAACTGGCCCTTCATCTTCTGCTCCAGTCAGAAACACTCAGACTAGAGTATTCACACCAAGGGGAGTCCCATCAAGACGTGGTAGAGGTGGAGGTGGTGCTGGAGGGGGTCTCCATAGAAGCGGAGGTGGTGCTGGAGTGTCTAGTGGACAAAGATCTGGACCTAGCTCTTCTTCCCATGGCTGGTCTGCAAAGTCTGCAAATGTGCGAAAGCCACAGACATCCTCACAGCCACCCCCTGCTAAAGAGTTAAGCCGTGGAGTGAATGTGGACAAGAAGAAACCTGCAGAACAGAATCAGCCTCAAAGTCAAAGTGCAAATCCCACCACAACCGTTACCTCTGTGCCTACAAATATTCAACAGGGGTCCAATGAGAATGGAAATGTTGGGGCACCAATGTCTTCAACTAATGCGCCATCAAATCCCACTGGCGCACCTACACATTCTCTTCCTCTCTCTGCCCCAGATGGGCGGAACTTCCCTAACAGGGGATTTGAGCGCCCTCCTCGTCGTAGGCGCCATGGACGATCCCAGCATCAGCAGGACAAGCCTCCCAGATTCCGCAGACTGAAACAGGAGCGAGAGAATGCAGCCCGTATAAATGGAAGCAGCGGATTAATTGAAGTCATCGCTGCACAACAGCAACGCACTGCTCCACTGTTGCAAAATTCCCTGCAACAAGCCAACAGCACTCCCAATGTACCCGATGCAGTAGTTGCGAATGCAAATCACAGTGTGTCCACAACTCCTAACAGTAATAATAATAGCAGCAACCTTGCAGGTGGAAACCAAAATTTCAATAGTCACCACCACCATCACTATCAGGGTAACTCCCAGTCACACCCTCAGCACCATCACAACCATAACCCGGTCGGGGGCGCCAAATCTCCAGATGTCTCCAACCAGAACTCTGACCAGGCCAATGAGGAATGGGAAACTGCCTCAGAAAGCAGCGATTTCACAGAGTTTCGAGAGAGAGAGGGTGGAGGAGGTGGTAAATCCTATTCCTCGCATCACCATCATCACCACCACCACCATCATCCACCGGGAAGAGGCGGTGGAGGGGGCGGTGGTGGCGACAGAGAGATGACGGCTAAAGAATTAGCCTCTGGGAAGAGGAGCTTCTCCAGTCAGCGTCCAGGAATGGAGCGGCAGAATAGAAGGGTGAATGCTGGTGGTGGTGGAGGAAAAGGCCAGAGGGGTCCGCCCGGCACTGGTGGGCCAGTGGGTGGAGCTGGCAATGGTGGGGGTAATCGTGGTGAGAGGCGTGGCAACTGGCCATCTCCCAAGAACAGGAAGTGAATTTTTTTTTTTGGAAATGTTTCAAACGCATCCCCATATCTTTGGCCACTTTTGTTTTCTGTAAAACTTCTTCCCCCTTAACATGTTAACACTTTATTATTGTGAAAGAATAGTTACCAAGACCATGTACACAGTCTAGCTCTTTTGGTTGATAGCTTTTTGTCCCTTAATTGGAAATTTACACTCGTGTCATTTCACGCTCCTACAATTCCTAAACTCTATTGAGATTTTACACAACACAGCCCATTTTAATGGAAGTATTTCCTGACTGAACATGCGTTCAACCCAATTATGTTTGCATATACAAACACAGTAAGACATCAACCTGACAAAAATGTGCTTAGTTTGTGTATGCTGGGCACGTTATGTGTATTTCTTGTACGAAGTGTGGCTTAGTATAAGGCCAAGGTTGGTGTACTTGTGTATTATTCACATTACATGTTGGATTTTGGAAGTTGCTCTTTTAATAAGAACATATGTATCATAAATTAATTTTCCCCACGTTAGTTTTCCATTTCTATCTCTTTTTAAAGGTGGAAATGTCTTTTTCCCTTCATTAAAAGTGTTTTAATAAATCCCCCTTCATTTTTGTCCAAACTCACATATTACTGTGCTTGCCCACTAACAACCACAGCTCTTTTTTTGTTGTTGGAATATCACTGTCATGCCCACTTATTCAGAGCTACATTGTATATTTTCTGTACGTTGGAGTCATAGGTCTTCTCTGCTCATTGCTTTGGGTTTTCAAATAGCTTCATAACCTGTTTTGACCTCCGCATGGAATTTTAGTCTAATAGTGCACATTATACATGTTTATATTATTAGACAGAGTGATCATAAATGATGGTCCTTCAAACGATTCCCTTCACGGATTACATTGTTAGGGCTCTTTTTTTTTCCTGTTGTGAGCAAATCCGATTACTCTTAGCCTTTGCCTCAGATCCTCATTAGATTTTTTGTTGTTGTTGTTGAGAATATCCGTTACAGATTTTCTTTTGTCTTGCACTTACTTCTATTAAGCCAGTAAACTCCAAAACTCTCCTTTAGATCGTTCTGTCTTTTCTTTCTCCTCCAAATGATTAGCTGTATATCGGACATCTTCTTTAACTGGATGTCATACTGCAGTTCCAGGTGATTGAACATGAAAGTATTGTGCTATTGTTATATTCACTTACCATTTCTAGGTAGTGTAGAGAATCGCTCTTCAATCACCATCTGCATTGTAAATTCCCTTTTATTTTCTCTCCTCGAAGTAAAGAAACCTACACAAGCTCTTTCTCCAGTGTGTATTCCCACAATGTCCCACAAAACATGTCTCAGAACTATGAGCAGCTGTCCTGCTCATATCCTCGGACTGATCTTCAATTTACCAGACATCTCATTGAGACAAAAGTCAATGCCAAGGAGTCTGCGGCCCTTATGAGTAGTGTTACAAAATGAGACATTGGTTCAATGTGCAATATGCCTGACGTCAAACAAAACCTGCCCATCTAGGGAGCCTGAGCCCAGGTTAACACGAAACCACAAACGCTTGACGTCTGAAAACAACGGATCAAAGCATTGTTCCCTCCTCATTTTGACCAGCATCTGTATCCTAATGGTGTAAGTTGGGGTTTGTTTGTTTCTTCTGGGAATGCCTTGGTCTAATGAATAGCTTTGAAATAATATGTAGGGCTTTTTTGAATGAAATGTATGTGTGAGTAGGGCATTTAAAAAACAAATGTATGTGTGAGTTTATATCTGATCTCTACATGTAACGTGCTCTTTTGAGGGTAGAACGCTTTGTGAAAGGCGAACTCAAATCCCAATCGCCCACCTTTTCTGACACTATTAGGATGTTTATTTTATCTAGGATATTTTCATTATATACATTCAAGTGTGTGTATATGTTAATCCAAACGAAGTGGAGTGGAAAAAAAGTTAAATCAATATATATATATTTTTTCCTATCTACTAAGAAAAAGCACTAAAACTGATTTATTTTACTTGCAGACATTTCACCAAGCATGGTTTCATCCTCAGATACAGCTTGGTTGGTCTAGTTGCTGTTTATCATCCCTCTTAAACTTCATTGATGTGGTCACATTATTATATGTACCGATATTTGAATAAAACTGAATAGAAAACGTGTATTCCTCGAAATACTCAGAGATTGTATTATACTTCTAACTATATACCAAGGTACCTGAAGTTGTTACTGCTGTCCTAGCATTTATGGCTTATTATCGGAACCTTGATATACACACATGTATGTATATTGGTATGCATCTGAGTTTGTCCGCCCCAACTTACATTCCCACACACAATTGTTGCCATTTTAAGTTCAAGGGAGCAATGTACAAGCAGAGAAGTGTCTTATTATAATAAAAAAAGTATACAGAGAAAAAGTTAAATAAAAATCTTTTGTTTTAATGGAAGATCTGTGGCTTAACTTTATTTCACACATTGATGTTGAGAGGTTCCTAAAATGGAGTTCAAGAGTTCACACTCGGCTAGCTCTTAAGATCCCCGAGCTCAGGGCTCCCTCCCGTTTGCAAGGCGAGAGGGGAGCTCAGGTAGAACAGATAGTGATTTTGCTCTTAAGAGGTAACTACTTACTTGGGTGCATGTCTATAATGCCGATTTGGATTAGTTAATTAACTTAAGTTGCATGATTTTGGATGGTTGGAGGAAACCGGGAACCAGGAGGAAACCAACGTGAGCACGGGAAGAACGTGTAAACTCTGAACAGAAACGTCTGTGGCTTGGTAAAGACTAGAACCAGTGACATTCCTGCTGCGAGGCAACAGTGCTAACCACTGGGCCACCGTGCCACCAATTTAGGAAAGGAGGAGGAGTAGGGTGGAAGGGGGGATTCTTCAAAATGAAGAAGGCTGTTATATGGGACTTGGGGTATTTATAGTGGCTTAGGAATTGTCTGATTGGTGAATCAGAAATTGGATAATGCAGAACAAGCAATCATAAGCACGTGATCCTCGAAATTAGTTTATAAATAAACGTCACTTCAAGTTCTAACTAAAGAATGATTATGTATTTAAATATTAGATAATCACATTTAAACCCTAATTAATATTGACACTGTTTTATTGACAATTGTAGCTATAAGTCAGAGGTGGCCAAAGTTGGCCCATGGAAACCTTTGTTTTGGCCCACCATCCCATCTGAAAAGAGAAGGGGAATGATGGGGAGTTGGTTGAGAGTTCTAACCTTTAGTTCCTTTGTTTAATTGAGGAGCTACAAAAAAAATGTTTTAATTAAATGTTAATGCTATAATGCAGGGGTGTGTAACTCGGTCCTGGAGGGGAGATGTCCTGCAAAAATTAGTTCCAACCCATTCAGACATACCTGGCTAATCAAGCTCTTACTAGACCTTCTAGAAACATCTTTTCAGGTGTGTTGAGGCAAGTTGGAGCTAAACTCTCCAGGACTGAATTTGGACACCCCTGCTATAATGATGTAATGCAATTGAATCAGACTTTTAAAATGACAGACAGAGGACAATGTACAAGACAATAGTGAGCAAATCAAGGCAAAGGCAAATTATAAAACGTTAATAATGATACTGCATCAATAATTAATATGTTTTAAAGCAACGTTTTCTAGTTATTTTGAAATATCAGCAAATAAATTACCCATGGTAAATGGAATATAATACGGTTTGGTATGTAACTTCAGCCCACCGCTCTCAATCAAGTTTGATTTTTGGCCCTTTGTATGAAAAAGTTTGGGCACCCCTGCTATAAGGGAATGCACTGACTTGTCCGAAAGCTTTTTTATTTTGCAGTTTAACCTCATATTTAGAACTCAACTCGTGTGCAATTATGAAAAATACAAATTTTATTTAGAAGTATTTTTTATGACTTATTCATCTGTCAAGTAGATTTTCAAAATCTTTTAATAATGAAGATATAAAGTTAGAAAATGTAAAAAAAAATTGTGAATATGTAATACATTAATAGCTATTGCATATACATATATATATATTGCGAACATTCATAAATGATTTCCTAAAATGCTTTATTTTCAATCTACATGTTTAAAATACAACGTAATGTGAAATATTTTGGATAAACATCAAACTAAAAGTGGGAACTTTTTGACTTACGAACAATTTATGAAATTTCATCAGTTTTCTATCTCATATAAGAAATTCAACACTTGTAAATGCTATCCCTAAAGAATACATCTAACAAAATTCATATTTCATATATACATAAAAGAACCACAGAACCCTCCTTATTTTAGAAGGTATTAGTATATATAAGATAAGAAATGCAACAACAAACTAATTCCAATTCTCCAACAAAAAAATCCAATCGCTCCAAGAGGAAAATCATTGGTCAGTGTTAATACGAGATATTATTCGGAAAAGGCTTCTCCCATGTGAAGAGTTCAGATGCCAAAACCTCTAAGTGCCATGTGAAATGTTCTAATATTAACATTTTTCTCAGGCTCATATGTCTTGATTTAGTAATTTCACTTTTATGGCAAAGAATATGCTGTTTTCATTGCTTTTAATATGAAATAAGTGAACAAAAACATGAGAAGAACATTCCAGATGGAACTCTTCATGTGTAATCCCAAACAAAGGAAATTCATTATACACAAAATATACCCGGTCCATGCATTTATCTTAAAATGACTGATATTGCAGAAACTTCTTTCTGTCAGGAAAGTGAGGGAACTTTGACTCGCGTGTTTTTTTACATGTAAAATCTCACAAAGGTTTTGGTCGGATTTACATAATTATTTAAATAAATCACAATCAATGAAACAACTCTTCAACTTGAAAGATGTGTTATTATTTTAACCCTCCTGTCATGTTCACATTTTAACTGCTCATAAATTCGCACGAAAAAGCTAAAATTGCCCTTGCTAGACCCAGAGATTGGCTGAAAGAAAGAATTGGTATGAATTGAACTGACAAAATGTAAAATGTTTTCTTGTGAGATCAGGCTGGAGGATCGGCACAAGCATGTAAAAGAGATGTGTACCTGCAAAAGATTGTTCAGTCTGAAATGTGTGAGTGATTTGGGGGAGTGTGTGGGGATGTTTTCTGTCTGATGGATGAATATAGTCATACCCATTCATTTCCTATGGTGGTCACTTTTGACCGGGAACAACACAGGTGTAACAAGGTTGATTAAAACACTCAAAATTGAATAAAAGAGGCGATCAGCACTTTTATAAGTGCTGTGTGGAGGATATCCTAAGGCCGTGGGGCAATCAGATGTAAAACAATGTTTTTAAGTGTTTTAAGTCGTAAATCGGTCAGATCTAATCACAAAATAAAAATGAAGAATATATATATTTATATTATATGCAAAATTATTTGTCCACAAACAAAAATGTCTTAAATCCTCTCCCTCATTTTCCCATTTCTTAATTTAAATTGATTCCTTGCTTAAAGCTATAGCTAACAACAAAAATCTACAAGTAGAAACTCATGAAAGTATCATTCTTCCAGTAAGTTAATATTTGACTTTTTTAATTTCATTTAATTTTCTTGCCTCACAGCAAGAAGGTCGCTGGTTCGAGCCCCGGCTGGGTCAGTTGGCATTTCTGTGTGGTGTGTGCATGTTCTCGCCGTGTTCGAGTGAGTTTCCTTCGCGTGCCCCGGTTTCCCCCATTGAATTGAATAAGCAAAATTGTCCGTAGTGTATGTGTGTGAATGAGTATGCATGGTGTTTCCCAGCGTTGGTTTGCTGCAGGAAGAGCATCCGCATTGTAAAACACATGCTGGATAAGTTGGCGGTTCATTCCGCTGTGGACTAAGCCGAAGGAAAACTAATGAATGTTCTTATCATTTTGTAATGGTATGTACGTGTATTTCAGTCTTTCACAGATTATTTCCTGGTTTAAACTGTACTTTTCTTCTTTTCTAAATAAAAGTGACATGCCCGCCAGCCAAGACGCACGTGTCAGTTACATTTTCATTTAAATATCAGTTTTTCTGATCTAAATAATTGATTGTATCAATAGAACATCACACGAAAACGAGTTTTCTCAATCCAAGTAATCCAAAACAAGTGTTTATAGAAAAGGAACGACTCCATAACTCAAGAACTACAACTCCTACAAGATCAACGACGTGAGCGGAAATGATGTGACTTATGATCACGTGATGCACAGCGGAAGCCTCCAATCAGCGTACAGTTGTGTCGCTGCGGCTAACATCGACCCCGGGAGATCCTTGAGGTAACGCTAATAAACGCTTTTATCGCTATAATAAGCAGGGATGTGAAGTAATTTCGACGTTCTGTAAATTATCATCTATTTATTTGAATTCGCTGCTTATTTAACACATCACGACGCTCCCCGTTTTACATAACCGTGGGTCAGTCGGCGAATTTGATGCGGCCTAGTTTGAAGCAGCGGCAAGCTAACCACACCTAGCATTAGCTGAGCACACAAACCATAAAATCAACAATTTTAAAAACTCTAACCCGCCTGTAAAACATCACAATGTTTTTGTGTTTTCAATATAACTATTGTGTCTATGTATTTCACTGAATCCGTCATGAGGCTTAAAAGGTGACCAGCAGGCTATGCTAGCGTGCGTCAGACGAGTCCAGTCCAGTCAATTGTTTACGTGAAAACAGTTAAGACTCGACACAGTTTGTTTTAAACATGCACTCATCTTAAATGTATTAGCAATGTAATATCATTTGCTACCCGAAACGTATTAACAAGGCAATATTGTTTGCTTTCAGTATATTGTCGTATGGTACCAGTAAAGTGACTTTTTCTTGTATCAGTAACAGTGTCTGCCACAGTGATTTAATGTTAATCTGCTTTTTTTTTTTTAGTTTCCCAACATGAGTAGCTCAGAGGAAGTGTCGTGGATTTCTTGGTTTTGTGGTCTACGGGGAAATGAATTCTTCTGTGAGGTTTGTATTGTTCTCTTTGTTTTCTGTTAGATTGTAGGTGTGTAATGATACACAAAACATAACAATTGGGTGTGTACCTCCTGTTTGAAGACATATAGAGGCACATAAGGAAGACAAAATTGCTGTTTTATGGTTAATTGAACCTGTTTGATGACCTTTTTTTCTGAAGGAATAATATTACTTCCATATTAATATAATTTTAAATGGTTAAAATATCCAGCAAAGCCAAAATTATTGCATACAGTTGCTGTACAGTTTCTACAATGTATCCAGTTACGTCTAATAATAGGTATGGGGCCGGTATAAGACTCTGACGGTATGATAACCTTGGATAAAAATATTATGGTTTGACGGTATTGTGATTACTGCTCTAAAATATATTCTTTTTAAATGTCTGGGTAAAAAAACAAGAACTTTTTCTTCTTTGAACACAATATATTTAATTTTTTGAAAGATTTATAATATTTTGGAGCAGTAAACATGTCAGGCTGAATAATTCAATTAAATCACTGACTTCTGCTGTCTTAATTCCTTTCAAAAACACTCATTTCTAAATGGGTTGGTTGGATGATACGATTGTTATTATTATTATTATTAGTAAGTTTACATTTGATAATTATTGTATTTAGATTTGAGTATTTTGTATTAGTATATTATTCATGTTTAAGTATTAGCTTTATTGTTGTGATTTTGTGAATGAAGACTTATTTTGTCTTCATTCACAAAATCACTGTGAATATATATATATATATGTATATATGTATAAATATATATGTATATATATATATATATGTATATATGTATAAATATATATGTATATATATATATGTATATATGTATAAATATATATGTATATATATATATGTATATATGTATAAATATATATGTAAATAACGAATCTTACAGACACCTTAGGAACAGTATTACAGAAAATTTTGACGGTTTTAAAACCTTGACTTTTCCAAACCGCAGTATACCTTGAAATCGGTTATCGTCCCATGCCTAGTATTTTAAATTGTAAAGAAATCAGTGTTTTTGAAAGTAATGAAGACCGCAGAAGTCAACAATTCATTTGACTTATTTACCCTGACATGTTTACTACTCCAAAATACTTTAAATGTTTCTCTGATTAAATTTTTTTGTGTTTAATGGGGGAAAATGTCTTGTTTTCTACCCAGACATTTAAAAAGAATATATTTTAGAGCAGTAATCATGATACCGTCAAACCGTGATATTTTTATCCAAGGTAATCATATGTTCAGAATGTTACACTGGCCCATGCCTAACATCTAATGCGCTAATGAATAGAAAAGCTCCTAATTGTGTCATTATTTAGAGGGAATAAACTATTTTCTCAAGTTTATCTCTTAGAAGCACTCACTAAATTAAGGTATATTTAATGCTAGATGACACAAGCTGTTTTACTGATTGAGCGGTTACATATGATGTGAGATGTTATTGAGGTAAAGTTGGTTTTATATTTGCACATTTGTACTTTCACCGTTTTAATATAATTTCAGAAAAGTATTGTTTGCAAATTCTAAATAGGGAAATCATATAATCAGCCAATGACTATCAAAGAACAGCATTGTTCACAGCCAATTAAATAGTGCTAATGTTGTTTTGTAGTCATGCCTGCATGTTATTTCAGACTGAATACTCACAGTAGCATGTCACCAATTGTCACTGTTCAAAAATAAATGAATGTGTGAATATAAAACCAACATCACTACAGCTGAGATATTTCTTTTGTGCTGTGGTCAGCCACTTCTCTGAGTTTCATGTAAAATCAATGTGATTTGGAACATAAGATTTATCTTTAACTAAACAACGCTTAGAAGACAGGAAATGTAGTTTACAGAAAAATTTACAGTTAATGTCTGCATAGTGTCTAATAAAGCTTTATCCAGCAACAGAAAGAGCACATCAAATTGACAGAACATAGCAGATCAAATTGAATGATTGATCTGTCAAATAAAGCCCTTTATGAAGAGTACTGAAAGTGTTTCTTTGATGCATGTGCACTAATAGACCAGCTTAAAATGTTCAGCATGCATGTTTCTATACAACCTGTAAGGGAGACTAGGGAGTGTTAAAATCATTAGCATAATTGAATAGGTATGAACTGCACTGTTGAAATCACCATTAGACTTGAGCATCACCTCTGCGCTCATTCTGAAATGATGTTGTAGGAATGAATTGAAGTCTCAATGCTTCCCACACATAGGCTTTACTTGGACGGGCTGCCCGGGTATATAAAGGGCCGCTCAAGTATATTTAGTGACACTTTTTTATTTTTTATTTATTTTTTACTATTATTATCATCCTTTTTGTTTTTTTTTGTTTTTTTGTCCGCCCAATATAAAGAAAGATCCACGAGCGATTGAGTAGTGGAGAATCTCTCCTTTACCCGTTTTATACTGCTCGTTTTGTGTGCGTGAGAACTGTCAACACTCCCACTAACAGTCTCATGTGCTCTGCAGACCCACAGAGGCGTTTATAAATCGACTAAAATGTCCAGGATTTGATTTTGCTCTCGTTTTCTGAGCTATCTTTAATTTTTTACACACAGCTGCGAGAGACATTAAATCAATCCTTTAATATAAATGACTACGGAAAACGTTACTAAATTCTCAGAGAGGATGAAATGACATCTAAATATGCTGCAGAATATTTGTCCAGCATTAGAAATGGGTAATCAACTCATTTGTCTTATTTAAATAATCTACTCGTTTTATTCTTGTAATTATTATCATTTTTAGAGAGATTGTCTGTTTTTATTAAATTTTTCTGTCATTTTTCTCTCATTTGCATTTTATTAATTTAATGATATCAATATATTACATATTTTATGCAACTAAAATGCTTTGGCAATATAATGGCATGCAAATAAAGCAACCTGAACTTGAATGAGAGATAGAGCGGAGCAGATTTGATCTGTCAGTGGGTGCACATGACTCCTGAATGGCATAAAAGAGAGAAATAGTGTTTTTATTTTAACCGTCAGGGTTCAATGCTGAGGATTTTTTCTACTGGTTCAGATCTTTACTTGCGCTACCAAAATTTTCACTGGCTCCACCAAAAAAAAAAAAAAAAATATATATATATATATATATACACACACATACGCACACTCTATATTATATAGTGTAAATATATATTTGAACAAATTTGCTCGAAATGATGCAAAAACAACCACTTTTCACGTTTTTGTGAAATATGTGTCCTAATAGTGTTTTTAACATCTCAAAAAAAAAGTGTTTTGGTGTTTCATGACGCTTTAACTATTTATGCGCTGTGGGTAAAAGGTGTGCTTCAATCTGGTTACCCCCGCAAGTTTATTTCATATCTGTGGGAAGCACTTAAAGTGTAATACAATATACAGAACAAACCACAATATGCCTAAATAGCTAAAACAGCATCTCTCTGAAACACTGCTGTTTTTCATATAAAAATAAAGCAGAAAGCAGTCTGCTTTTGTAAACCTGTATTGTTTTTAGAACAGTTTTATTTTTACTGACCCATTCTAAATGTACTTTTCTCATTTTCTTCCCCTCTATACAGGTAGATGAGGACTATATTCAGGACAAGTTTAATCTTACAGGTCTCAATGAGCAAGTTCCCCATTACAGACAAGCTCTGGACATGATCCTCGATCTGGAACCTGGTCAGTGATTTAGTTTTTCCAGCCAATCTGACTTTTGTTACATGCATTATGGTCAGCATTTCTTTGAAATAATTAGACCTTAAGCTTTAATTAAATGCATTAACCCCCCCACCTGTCACTTACATGAGACCAACCAATAACAAAACCAGCATTCAGTCAATTCCCAATGTATGAGGTCAAGTCCTGCTAAATTTTTCTGGCTCTTGTTGGGAAGCAGTGTCATGTGAATAGTGAGATGATTCTTGTGTTCATCAGATGAGGAGCTGGAGGATAACCCTAACCAGAGTGACCTGATTGAGCAGGCTGCTGAGATGCTCTATGGGCTGATTCATGCTCGCTATATCCTCACTAACCGTGGCATCGCCCAGATGGTATGATCTCCTCTTTAATTTTATTAAGTCATTTAAGAAAGATGTTGTTTTGTGACAGGATGTGCTGTTTTCTCTTGCAGCTGGAGAAATATCAGCAGGGAGACTTTGGCTACTGTCCTCGTGTTTACTGTGAGAATCAGCCAATGCTGCCTATTGGTGAGTGTCTGAGGCTGTTTTGCCTGACTGCTGATTCTCTCTGATTTCTGACTGATAACAGAACACTAACCCAGTTTTCATGTATTAGAAAAATGGATGAGGTGAAAGTATTGCACATAGACGTACAATTATTTAGTTCAGTAATATAACCATTAAAACAACCACCGTATAAAATTCCTATGTATAGAAATAATAAATAAAGGAAATGAAGCATTTAATTGAGCACTGGAGGCTCTGTCTTTATAAGCCTCGTGTCTTTAATATGGACACTTTTTGTGTAGGTCTATATTTATATTATATACATAGTTAAAAACAAGTATTATTTACATATTGGCTCATAAATCCTTGTGCTTGTTTTTAGTTTGTCGTCATTTTATTATTATTTATTTTAAAATTCTATAATCTGTGCATTTTATTTGTTTTTATTTCACCATGACTTTACTTTAAACTAGCATTTAAGCACAAATAAAATGGGACTCGTACACTGTATTTCACATCGCCTAGTTTGCAGATTTCATGAGCACAACCATTACAGCTTGTAAAAAGCAAACAAGCAGATTAAAACAGAAGGAGTAAATGTCAAAGACTCGTGTGATCTGACGACAGTGTAAACGGTGGAGCCTGTAGGATAAAGCATTAGCTGGCCAGTCAATTAAGTTTGTTCGGTTTGCACAAACTTTGGGTAACATGAAGGCAGCTCAACTTGAATCACTCTTTGCTGTCATGGTATTATGGAGCATCTGAGCAAAGCTACATTCATGGTGTCTAAAACCCAGAAATGGTGCAAACTTAACTGGCTAGCCAGCTAATCTGGCTTTACGGTGCAGGCCACTGCTCTTCAGGCGGTCCATCGGTCACATGAGCTCAATATAAGCTTGAAGGAATGAGTTTTTTCCCTCTCCAGGCCTCTCTGACATTCCAGGCGAGGCCATGGTGAAGCTCTACTGCCCCAAGTGTATGGATGTGTACACACCGAAGTCATCCAGGCACCATCACACTGACGGAGCTTACTTTGGCACCGGCTTCCCTCACATGCTCTTCATGGTGCATCCCGAGTACCGGCCAAAGAGGCCTGCCAATCAGTTTGTGCCCAGGTTTGTCCTTCCTCTGATTTTCTCAGATAAAGTCTACAGCAGTTCGGTTTGATCATAGTTGTTGTCTTTGTCTTCTTCCAGGCTTTATGGTTTCAAGATTCACCCAATGGCTTACCAGCTCCAGCTGCAGGCAGCCTCCAGCTTCAAGAGTCCCGTCAAAGCCATCCGCTAAACACCTGAGCTGGGATGGGGTGGGATATGGGGTGGGTTGTGTGTCCGTCAGCAAGGGCTCACTCTTCTCCTGCAATTTTGATTCGACCGAGACCAACATTTAAATCTGGAGAGAGTGAGACTATAAAACACTCTGGGGAGAAACTAAAACCTTACCTCTGAAACACTGTACAGAAAATGAGGTGTTCCTTGTAAAAAAAACAAACTACTTTCAGTTCTTAACCTCCACATAGAAAATAAAGATCTACTTAAAGATAGATAACTGTAGGATGGCTCTGCTCGCTCTCTGGTTACTGTTTGTTTTAGTTTGCTAATGCTAACATATAAAACAGTCTTGAATTGATGTCTTGTCAGTTCTCGGTGTGGTGGATGGTTGGCTTTGAATGTAAACGTAGGGTTGATTGGTCATCAAAACCCCATTTAAATCAGCTCAATCCCCTTCTCTGATATTGGCTTATTGAAATAAAAAGGAAGGCTGTTGCATGATATAGGCAGTATGTTTTGGGTTTAAGTGATGTCGCTGGGATTGTCTTTGACTGTTTTTTGTTGACAGACTGCAAGCTTTCACCGCATGCGTAAGAAAAGAGCAGAAATGGGAAGACAAGTGTTATCAGGAAACGCCATCTTAATTCGACATGTTTTTGTTTTAATATTTGGTCCTGCACTCTTCAGACTGACGCCAACCTGCTGCGTTCCTCCAGTGTCCAGATTCTTCAGACTAATTTGATTAGATTGACCACAGTTAGGACGTTTTTTATGTTTGGTATGGGCCCAGGTTTTTCTTCTCTTGTTTAAAGTATTTCTTCTGGTAGAGAAGAGTCAGAGTAGAAAATATCATATGGGTTTGACTGCATTTCTTTTGTGTGTGTAATTTCTTTTCTTTGATCCTGTTGAATGTTTTTTTTCCTTTACAGCTATTGAGGAACCAGGGTTCAGAATTCACAATAAATGTCTTTTCCTACAACTTGTGCTTGAGTCCTGCATTTGTATCAATATTGCATTTTGTAATCAGTGTAAACTAAATAGCAGAAGTTAATTTATTTCAGAAAGTCTTGCATTTCCTGCTCATTGTGTATCAAACTTACTGAACAAAGCTTTTCATGTAGGAGTCAAACAAAATACCTACATCGTAACTTTAAGGCATGTGTACAATGTGTGGGGAGAAAAAAAGATGGACATTTACATTGTCTACTGCATCCATCTCACGACCAACCTAAATCAAACATTAAAAAGGCCAACCCACAACAGGGATTTGTACTTTTAAGAACAACAAAAGAGTACAGAATAAAGAAAAGGTGCCTTCTCATTAATTCAGTAACAAATATGTATGAAATGTAAACATAGATAACGTCTTCATTTACTGACGCCAAACAAAATAGGGTTTTAATCAATCCAACCTACTGCATGAGATCTGATAGTTTTACCCAGCACACGAGGCATGGATATTAGTGTAAACACATCTTTAAAAAAATGGTGACAATGTAGATCTGCAAATGGAAATATGAAGCGCATGCAACAAAGACCAAAAACAACATGAGTAACTAGACAACCCGCAATCTGCTCAATTTTTCATCATGTAGACGTAAGATCGTTGTATAATGTGCAGTCGGTTTTATTACTTGACTGCTGCCAGTTCACGTGATGTTTGTATATGGCTAAACAGAATCCTGCAAAAGTCTTTTTTTCCTTTAAATATTTCCCTTTACCACTTACAGTTCTTCCTTGACTCCATTGAGAATAAGAGGTTTGGTAGCTTCACGCTTCAGGAAGTTGATGAAATCCTTCACTTCACGAGCTCCCTGAAATAGAATATAGTCTTTTAGCTCACAACTAAGAATAAGTTTCTAGTAAACAGAGAAAGCATCGATTAAAATTCACCCATTAATGCAAATTTGCCAAAAAAATTAAAATCACTCAATAATAAACATTGTAAATAATTTTCAGTTTCTTACATAGTACACTGCTTTATAAGACTTCAATGTATTAGGGGCTCGTCTCACCTGTGGGGTTTTTTTTAACGCTAACTCTTTCCCCATCGAGCTTAAAAAAAAAAAAAAAAAAAGCCAGCCTGTTACAAGTAGTTGTGGTGTGTGTGTGTGGTGTTTTTCTCTCTCTCATTTTGAATTATTTGCAGGTGCAGCGGATTCGGGCGGATCGTGATTGGCGGCGGCTGTATTTAAAACCTCAGAGCATGGCTTCAGCGGCTCCCCGCTCTCTCGATTTCCCGCTTGTTAATTCTCTGTGGAGATATTGCTTGAGTGAGAAAAATGAGTGTTTGTTGCTGATGTCTCTTATATGGCATTTTGTGAGATGCCGATGTAAAGTTGTATATTCTAACCGGAGAAACCCGGTTTTCTGTCTCATGTTCTGAATTGGAGCATGGTAGGGAGGTTTGCTGCCTTCTATTTATTATTTTCGTTGTCTGCTGTGTTGTTAGTAGGGAGGTAAATTCTCTGTATTTTATTTTCTTATCTATGTTCCAGGGAAGTATTTTAGTTTGGTTTAATGTCATTTATTTTGGTTGAACCCCTCCTGATGTCATTTTTGCTCCTTATTTTTCTGTAACTAAATCATATTATTTTCTTGTTAATTCTCAGTGGTTTGTGTCTTTTGGTTTATATTTTGGGGAGAGAGTGTGGGGACACCAGGGATTATAAATTATTTAATCCCTGTTCTCTTGTTACCTTTTGGTTAAACCTTTTTGATTGAATATTTTCAATTGAATTCATAACCTAAATTTGACAGCCCTTCAATTTTTTTCTGATATGACTATATAACCATATTATATCTCAAATCAAAGAACCGAGTTGCTACCATCCAAATGTTGCAGCAGAAATCAAGACTCCTCAGAACAGGCAACATTTTTCCAATCTTCTATTGTCCAATTTTGGTGAGCCTGTGTGAATTGTAGCCTCAGTATCCTGTTCTAAGCTGACAGGAGTGGCACCCAGCGTGGTCTTCCGCTTCTGTAGCCCATCCGCCTCAAAGTTGGACATGTTGTGCGTTCAGAGATGCTCTTCTGCATACCTCGATTGTTAAGAGTGATTTGAGTTACTGTCGCCTTTCTATTAGTTGGAACCAGTCTGGCCATTCTCCTCTGACATCAAGGCATTTGTACCCACAGAACTGTCGCTCACTGGATATTTTCTTTTTTTCTGATCATTCTCTTTAAACCCCTAATTATGGTTGTGTGTGTGAAAGTCCTAGTAGATCAGCAGTTTCTGAAATACTCAGACCAGCCTGTTTGGCACTAACAACAATGCTTCTTCCCCATTCTGATGCTCTGTTTGAACAGCAGCAGATCGCCTAGACAATGTCAACATGCATTGAGTTGCTGCAATGTGATTGGCTTTGTCAAATTAGAAATTTGCATTAATGAGCAGTTGGGCAGTGGCAGGTGAGTGTATATTGGGTGAACTATCCCTTTATAATGCACACCATAGTATAAATAAACACTACCTCATATCTTTTTGGCTCACTCTTTCTCCCAGCAGCAGCAAAATATATTGTAGGAAATCTGTGAAAGAAAAAACAACATCCAGTCATTAACAATGCCTCCCTAAAGCAATCTGTTGTATGATGTGTGCTCAGCTATTTCTACTTGCCCTTGCACATCATAGCCTGCAGGAACATCGTTGACAGTTGCATCCATCTTGGCGATTACAATATTTGGATCACTGTATAGCTAATAATCACACAAAACCACAAAAAAAAAAAAAAAAAACCAGCATGAGAATCAAATCAGAGTTAAAACTGATACCGATGCCTTTTCATGTCAGGTAAACCTCACCATTTCTCCAAGTGCTGTGTATTTGGGCTCCAGTTTCTTGCAATGGCCACACCATGGAGCATAAAACTCGATCAGCACGTCTTTCTCTGGGTCATTGACGATTTCTTCAAACGTATCTGCCACAACCACCTGTTCACAGACATCATGCTTATAGTGATACAGCAAATGAATTCAATCAAGTGCATTTATATCCTCACCAACCTTAACCACTCCATTGTTTATGGCAGGAACAGGCTCGGATTTGACGTAACGCTTGAGTCGGCCAGCAAAATAGTCTTCTAGAAAACTCTCTAGTGATTTGCCATCTCGTCTGCAGAGGATCCAGATTTACAGTTAAACCAGCCATTATTAAAGCGCCAGGAAATGTGGTGTAGACAAATGGAGAATATTAATACACGTAACATTACAGTAGTGGAAAAAGTTCATGATTATTATACTTTTAAGGAGAACAATGTTAATCAGTTTAACAATATATAATCTCATTTACCAAACATATCTGGTCAGGCATATTTTTATTCATTTAAAATAAAAAGTCACAGTTAAATTCTGCCTAATCCTTTATATATTTTAATTAACACAAGTTCACAATTTCATCAATTTTCCTTCAGCTTGTTCCCTAATAATCAGGGGTCACCACAGCGGAATGAACCACCAACTATTGAATGCAGAGGATACCCTTCCAGCCGCAACAATATGCCATTTCATTTAATATTATGCTAAAAATATTTAAGTAGGCACTGCACTTGAATTTTATGTGTCCTCTATTGATATACAAATATTTTTAAATATAATTTGATGCAGATCCTATATTGGGTTGTAATGTCACTTATGATGAATTTTATAAACTGTTACTCAAAGTATTAATATATACATTTAAGTATTTAGTATGGTGGCCGAGAGAGCTTAACATGCTGCAATTTAAGAAAAACACGTGAAATTACAAAAGACACCAACAAATTAAGAAAAGACCGTCCGTTTGACAGCACACGTGCTGCAAATCCTCACAACGCAAACAAATTTAAAAAAAAACACGCTGCATTTTCTCACAACACAAACAATCAATAAAATGCACTGCATTTTCTCACAAAGCAAAATGTTTTTACAAAAACACGCTGCATTTTTTCACACTTGCAAAAGCAACGGAACACAACAGAAATATTTCAAGTGGATCCAAAAATGTGCCGGACACCACTGTGCTGTGGCTATTACTCAGTGAATTTGTAGGTGATTTTGTAGATGAGTTGAGATTTTGGTTTGTTTCTTTTAACATCCTGATTCCTGTGTCTTTTGTATTTTATTAGCCTACAGTGCATCCAGAAACTATTCATAGCGCTTCCGTTTTTCCACACTTTTTTATGTTACAGCCTTATTTCAAAATGGATTAAATTCATTTATTTCCTCAATTCTAGACACAATACCCCATAATGACAATGTGAGAATTTTTTTGAAATTGCTGCAAATTTATGAAAAATCAGATGTACAGAAGTATTCACATCCTTTGCTCAATACTTTGTTGATGCACCTTTGGCAGCAATTACAGCCTCAAGTCTTTTTGAATATGATGCCACAAGCTTGGCACGCCTGTCTTTGGGAATTTTCGCCCATTCCTCTTTGCAGTACCTCTCAAGCTCTATCAGGTTGGATGGGAAGTGACGGTGTACAGCCATTTTCAGATCTCTCCAGAGATGTTCAATAGGATTTAGGTCTGGGCTCTGGCTGGGCCACTCAAGGACAGAGATGTTGTGAAGCCACTCCATTGATATTTTGGTGGTGTGCTTAGGGTCACTGTCCTGTTGGAAGATGATCCATCGCCCCAGTCTGAGGTCAAGAGCACTCTGAAGCAGGTTTTCATTCAGGATGTCTCTGTAGATTGGTGCTTTCTTCTTTCCCTCTATCCTGACTAGTCTTCCAGTTCCTGCTGAAAAACATCCCCACTGCATGATGCTGCCACCACCATGATTCACTGTAGGGAAGGTATTAGCCTGGTGATGAGCGGTGCCTGGTTCTACAAACGTAACACCTGGCATTCACTCCAAAGAGTTCAATTTTAGTCTCATCAGACCAGAGAACTTAGTTTATGGTCTGAGAGTCCTTCAGATGCCTTTTGGCAAATTCCAGGCGGGCAGTGGCTTCTGTCTGGTCACTTTACAATACAGACCTGATTGGTGGATTGCTGCACAGATGGTTGTCCTTCTGTAAGGTTCTCCTCTCTCCACAGAAGAACGCTGGAGCTCAGACAGAGTGACCATCAAGTTATGCAACAATTGATAAATGCGGGTAAATGCAAACAATTTACATGTGTGCTTTTAAATGGATGAAAATCTTTACTAATTTTGCTGGCTTTTTTTGTAATTGTATGCATTTTCTTAAATTGCAGCACATTATGCTCTTTCGGCCACCGTAATTTAGGGTCTGAAAACAATATTGTTTATTTATTCCAATGCAGGACGTTTTATTAATTTATTTGCATTGTGAGAAAATGCAGCATGTTTTTGTAAATTGTTAGCTTTGTGAGAAAATGCAGTGCGTTTTATTGTTTGTGTTGTGATAAATGCGTGTTTTTTCAAAAATGTATTTGCATTGTGAGGATTTGCAGTACGTGTGCTGTCAAACGGAAGATCTTTTCTCAATTTGCTGCCATTTTTTGTAATTGCATGTGTTTTCTTAAATTGCAGCACATTAAGTTCTCTCGGTCACCGTAATATAGGGTCTGAAAACATATTGTTTATTTACTCCATGGTTTGTTCAAATTGTTCATTCTCAGGTAGTTTACAGTCAGTTTTGATCACAGTTCAAAATAAATGCACTTCCCTAAAACACTAGCAGTAACCATAGCAACTCGGCGATAGTTGCCATAGTAGACATTCCTGTTTCATCTCGAGAACACACACACATGCTGCATCAAGAAGCCGATGTTTATAAACCAAAATACAAATATGCTCAAACATATTTGTGAAGAGGTAGCTAACTCATGTTTCTACGAGCTATTAGATGTGCCTTTGTCATTTATATGCATACACGATCTCTCTCTCTCTCTCTCTCTCTCTCTCTCTCTCTCTCTCTCTCTCTCTCTCTCTCTCTCTCTCTCTCTCTCTCTCTCTCTCTCTCACCTGCGCTCTTTGCCTCAGGGAGACCTAACAAGTCATAGCTGATAGAAATTCTGTCAAATATTATGCTGCTGACACATTTCTAGATTTAACCTGTCTAATCCTTGGCAAATAACCAAGGAATAAGCATGTCACTGAGTTGCTATGGTTACTGCTAATGTTTGAGGGAAGAGGATTTATTTTGAACTGTTGAATTTGAACAAAACTCACTGGGAACTACCTGTGCATTAAAGGATTAAAGGACAGCCAATCAAAATCAAAATCAAAACAATCAAAATCGTGTCGCCTATCCAAGTTTTAGGAGCAACAAATAATAACTAGTTTACTACTAGTGTGATCTAGTTGATCATTTGGTATCAGAAGTGTCTATATGAAAGGCAAAAGCCTCTAGATTACGCTTATTTTACCGAAATAAAATATGATCATGCCTTGATTTTTTTTATTATTTAATTAGGACAGCAAGGTCTGACCTTGCTTACACAAAAGTCTTGTCATGTTTGACTCCCATGAGCTTGGACGACTGCATCCATACATCTCTCCAATGACCCAAATAACTTATTAATAAAGTCATCTGGAACGGTAAAGAAAGCGTTCTTGCAGGACTTCCAGAGTTCATCAAGATTATTTGGATTCATCTTCAATGCCTCCTCCTTCATCTCACCCCAGACATGCTCAATAATGTTCATGTGCGGTGACTGGGCTGGCCAATCCTGGTGCACCTTGACCTTCTTTGCTTTCAGGAACTTTGATGTGGAGGCTGAACTATGAGGAGCGCTATCCTGCTGAAGAATTTGCCCTCTCCTGTGGTTTGTAATGTAATGGGCAGCACAAATGTCTTGATACCTCAGGCTGTTGATGTTGCCATCCCCTCTGCAGATCTCTCACACACCCCCATACTGAATGTAACCCCAAACCATGATTTTTCCTTCACCAAACTTGATTGATTTTTGTTAGAATCCTGGGCCCATGCGGAAACCAATAGATCTTCTGCAGTATTTGTGATGATTGGGAAGCAAATTAAACAGATGATTCATCAGAAAAATCTACCTTCTGCCACTTTTCCAAGTGATCAACTAGAAGTCAAGTTATTATTTGTTGCTCTTAAAACTGGGATCAACGACAAGACTTTTGTCAGGTAGTGTACTTATGTCAAATCTAGATAAACAATAATAACTATGAAGCTGCCTCTTAAATTATTATCAGAGTCATACATCTATGATTCTAATAATGTGTACAAAAAGGCTTAAATTAGTGTTTATTTAGTGTTAGTGGTTTGTAGTGGCACATCCCATTTATTCAAGGAATTTGAGCTGTAAACCATGTATAACCTTTTCTATACCGAATGGTTCCAGTATGAATTGGCTGTACTTACGTAAACTCCTCCCTCATACTGTATTTGTCTCCTGTTCGTGTCCTGAGGGTGACAAACGGCAACTCATTTCCATCTGATGCACTCAGTCCAAACTCTTCTTCCAGCTCCTCCATAAAGTCATTACGGTTCGCCACGGAGAACAGCAGGCCCTGAGAACTGAACTTAGTTGCCACCTTCAGCACTCTGAACACAATATAAACAATTAAGACAAATAAGTACAAAACAAATGTGTGCCAAGTTAAAAAAAAATACTTCCTTGCTGATTGTGATTGACCCACCTGTTCCTCCAATAGTTGGAGCCTTTGGGGTTGTGAAGATAATCCAAGTCATAGTAAGCAGTCAGTAAATCCCTCTTCCTTAGTACATCCTTATTCTCTTTGGTCAAGTGCGGACAGAGCCCAAAACTACAGAGCAAAGACAACAGTGATGTCAGCAGCTGCTGTCTGTGTGTTTGTCATGTGAGCGTGTGTGTCGTATGAGTGTCTGCTCACATGTTGTCTCTGATGAAGCGACGCAGGCCTGTGACGGACAGTGATCCTGTGTGAGGAACCACACTCTCCTCAAACTTACTGCTCAGTCTGGGCGCTCGAAACAGAAGAATGGATCTAAACAGAACGAGTTTACAAATCTTTAAGAACCAGCAATGTTTATAGAACCACACCACACCAAAATCGAAACATTTCAATAGATTAAATAAATTTAATATTGAATATGTAATTTTTTTTAAATAAATAAATAAAATATTATCATTTATAACAGATATATAATTATTTTTTTTAGGGGTTTTCACCTTTATTATGATATAGGACAGTAGAGATTTCAGACAGGAACGCAATGAGAGCAGAGAGAGGGGAAAGATCAGCAAAGGACCTCGAGCCAGGAATCAAACTTGGGTTGCCGTGAGCACTTCTGTGTTAGATGTCAGTGCACAGTACCACTAGGTTATTGGCGCTGTCAGATATTTTATATTTTAATCTATTTTAATGTTTATTTTAAGTGGCAAAAGCTGAATTTTCTGCGTAATTTTTCCAGTCCACAGTGTCACATGATACTTGAGAAATAATTTTTAATATGTTCTTACTAATAAACCTCTCATTTTATTTTTATCTTTCTGTAGCAAAAGTAATACACTTTCTCATGCACCCTTGCTTAATAAATGATTATCTTTTATGCTAATTTCTGTTAATGTTGTCTGGGTTGTATTATTGGAATTTATATTGGAATTATATGGGTTGTTTTTTGAGAATTTAAAAACTTACTATAAAAGGCAAAAGTCAACATGGTTTCAACCAAGCATATTGCACTAGGATGTTGCACTTAGACTTACGCATTTAGAATGTAAACGAACCAATTCAACCAGAAGCAAATATTCTTTAGTTATGCAGTTCATATATATGAATGACAGACGAGTTGTCTTTCCATGGTTTCTGCAGGTTTCACTAAATCAAATTGAAGACTTTTTGAGAACATTATAAATAAAGTTCATACTTCAGGCATGTGATCAGCCGAGAACAAAAAGAACGAAGATTCCATGTGATAAATAAACAGCTAGCTAGCCAAAATTTCGAACTGTAAAAATATTAAGTCCAGATGAATTGAGTAGCCTAATATACTTTAACATTTCACCCTGAAAAAAATATCATACATAGCTAAAACGTTTATCACTTTCACTTTCCTTCGGCTTAGTACCTGCTTTTTAAAAGTTTTAATTAATTACAAATTTATAAAAATATATTTTATAATATCCTCTAAACTTACGAAACTTTCAGGTATTACATTTCAGGTGCTAGGCTGTAGCACTGACTAAAGAAGACATAAGGACAGATGACTTGCAGAGGATAATAACAAAAGTGCGTCCTAGTTTTATTTATAATGTACATAGAGCGCACATGGTCGTGATGTGCAAGTGTGAGAGTGGAAAAAGTGTGCAATGCCAAGCAAGCATCAAATCAAATCGATTTCAATAACAATCAAACCGATTCATAAATTGATTATGTTTTATACACAGTAGCCTAGGTTAGGTCTACAATTACATCTCTGAAAGATGTCCGGAATGAAGCAGTTACTGCTACTTCTTGTGTGCAATGATGAACACTGAAGAGGGGAACCATTAGATTGTTTGCATTAATGACCCAGCCCTCACACACACAAAAATAAATAAATAAATAAAAATCAGATTTACACAAATTACAGGGGTCGCCTCATTGAACTCAGAAAATATGAAAATCCATATTTATATGGAAGACTCATATCCCTGATACTTATAAAGGGCTAAATGCTGAGGTTTTTATTTTTTCTAATGGCCTGTCTGGGGCAGTGGAAAAGATTTTTACTTGTCCCTGTAGATTTTTACTCGCTTGTCCCTAGGTAACTATAAATGCTTGCACTTTAAGACAAAAGTTACTGTAAAGAAGACAGTTAAAGCATATTGGTAAATAGGATTTAAATAGATGCTTCATTGATAAAGATAGATATATCAAAATTTTATAAATCTGAAAAGTTACTGTGGCCTTGGAGATCCCAGTAAACTGTATTTATAAAGTGTAGATTTGTATTCTGCATATTCCCTAGCTTCCAAGTCCAATATAAGCACATTGACACCATTTTCCATGTTCAAGTCATTATTCTGTTAAACTCAGGCGCATTGTTTGTCTGTTAGACAAAAAATGGCAAATTATAAGGGCACATCTGTGTTATGGTTGTGTTGTGGTTGAACACCCATTAATCAAACGTCCTGCAAAGGTTGAATTATTGATCCTTAAAAGGAAAAAAAGAAGAAGTTTATTTACTCATGCGTGACACCATATTTCTGTCCAAGCTGGAGGTCTGTGGTGTGGGCAAAGCGGAAGCTCTCCCTCATTAAACTGGCTCCTTTAAGAAACTCAGCGAGCTGAGAGCTGTCAGTCCCTGAGAACAACCCTGAGAGATGGAGAGATGGTGAAAATGTATTCAAATTGAATGTAAATATTCTAATGCTTGTCATTTTAGATCTCAATATTATATTTACAGTGCATTATAGGTTTTCACGTATAGCATGAACAATAGACAAAATATACAACTAATAAATGTATTTACCAACTACACTGGCATCAAAATGGTTGATGAATTTCTCTAGATCATGCTCACTATGCAGAAGCACAGAATCAGGACCGGCCTGTTTCTTCATATACTCCACGATTCCATCTGTTTGGGAAGTATATCATCAGCAACCTTGCATGTGACACACATCAATCAGAATGAAAAAGAAACTTACCAGCGGAGCGCGGCCCATCATACGAAGATGATTCCTGTCCGTTACGAAATATTTTGAGTGTTGGGTATCCATTGACCCCGTAGTGCTTACAGATCTCTGTATTAGCGGTACAGTCCACCTGAACAAAGAAAGTCAAACATCCTTAAATAATTAGATGAACACACACAGATAACACCTCTCTGCTTATTCCCCTGCAAACATCACTACATCACATAAGCCTTCTTCATACTCAGTGTCCATAAAGTTTCACAACAAAGCGAGATCTATCAGAATAATCTGGCTCTGTGCTGACGATTGCTGCAGAAAATCACTAAGGCTCATTTTGTAAATGCCAAAACTGTTTTTAGTAAAAGCACTTAATGACTAGGATAATAAAATAGAGAAATACACAGTATTTATTTTTTCAGTTATTTCTTAAGATCTAAAACATTTAAAAGATGTACACATTTCATGCACTTTGAAAGTCAAATTAAATTACTTGCCAAAATCTTTCAAAGCAATATTTATGTTGTGTTGGTAGACTTAAATATGTAAGTGCGTCATCCATTAAGACAGTTTTGAACAATTATAAGTTAAATTTACACTCCATTTATTCTACCTGCATTTATAATGGCATTATATATGATTATATGCTTTTATAATTTCATGTAACTATACAATCAAATACTTTTTTTTATTTCTTATAATCAAATAATTCTAATGAAAAATCTAATTTTATTCAATCAATGTTTTATTTCTAAAATTACACAAGCACTGATGTGTAATTTTATTTATATTAAAAAAGGACAGTTAAATCAATAAGTGGTATTTAAATATGGTAAAACATAAACATTAAAATTCAGATTTTCTTTCACATTCTCTTAATAATGTAAAGTTAATCAGATGCAATAAGGTTTTAGTTGAGAAAAAAGTAATATATAAAATTACAATTCTTTAGGTCAAATTTATAAATTTTTAGCTTAGTATTATAGTTATTATTTTATTCTATTTATTTTTTTAGGTTAGGACACAAATGATATTTAATGCCTTTGACAATGCTTTCAAACAGTGTGTATTTTAACCTGTATTCATTGTAGCATCCTAGTCAGCAATTTTAGGAAATGCTAAGATCAATACCTTGTACAATAAATGAGTGGTTCCCCAAATGGTGGTCGGGACCCCCTGGGGGGGTTGCAGGACAATGACAGGGGGTCGTTTGGTGATTTCCAAAAGTCAAATAAATTTTATTAAACTAATATAATTGCCATATTTTATCCAAAAAACACAGAAAATAAAAATAAGATTTAATAGTCACATAAAAAAACAATAACAGGCAAATGAAAAACCATCACTCTTTCAATATTGTTTTTTTCCATAGGATTGGTGTGTTTATGTTAGCTTAACAACACAGCAATAGTGTCAGATGCAACAGATTGATTTTATAGCACCAGGTTAAGATTTCTGACACCTTCAAATACATTAAAAATAAATACAGGCCACAACATTGAGAAAGATCTTTGAGTGGCGATCTCCAAAATTAAACCAAGACTAGACTTGTGCTGGAAATGTTGTGCAGACCAGCCTTTTTGATGAGGTTAATATTAAATGAGACAAATTAGTAAATGACTATTAACATTTTATGATTGTTAGACTGTTGCACTTTTTTGTGTTGTCAATATGCTTGTGTTTATATAGGCTTATTGTTATGTGCGCTACATTTGTATATTTATAACCACCTCCAAGAAATGTGGGGGTCGCGAGTCGCTGGCATTATTTCGGGGGTCGCGGGCTGAAAAGTTTGGGAACCCCTGCAATAAATGTTGATATAGGAATTGCTTCAATTCTTCTTTTGCATCTCTGTTGATTTTATATGATTAGCCTATGTCCAACTCCTATGCATCTATCAATTATCATGCAGGCATAAGAAGTAAGAACAATACTGTACATGCCAATTCCTCAAATGTCAAAGGCAAGACATACACAAATGCCCAGCAAATACACAAATTTCCTACAGCAAATCACTCACCTTAGCTAAAGCAACTGTGCCCTTCAGTCGAGAAGCTGCACTTTCAAACTCTGGGGCAAGTTTCTTACAGTGACCACACCTGAAAACAAACCAGAGTAGAAAATAATAATCAATCAAATGATATATGTTAGAATGTTTGCATTAAATAATAGCAATGCTGCTGTTGAATAACGAACATGAGATATAAAATAAAAGTATGGATTTTATTAAACGAGGATTAAGAGTTTCGCAAAAAACATGACGTTGCTTTATTAAAATAAACAACGGTTCTCCCACAAACCTACTTTCCTCGAAATTGCCAGCTGTATACCGGTACCATGGACAGCTCACGCCATCACATACAGCAGCACTGTACTGCGAGTTGCAAACGCACGTAGTCATTCTCCTTATTTTCATTTAACAACTACATATTCACATTTGCACAATTGAATCTGTAAATGAATCATTATTGTCTCACCATGGGGCATAAAACTTCACCAGCAGGGTCTCGTGCTCGGGCGCGAGGTAGTCGAAGTCCGCGTCTGTCAGCTTGAGCACATCACTGTGTTCACGCGCCGACGAGCTCAACGAACACAGCAACACACACAAAAGCCCGCGCGAAATCATTTTATCCATCAGGGCAGAAAAACAGAACAATTTCCGACATGCAGAAATAACACTGGATTTAAATAAATGACCCTGACCGAGCGGTTCCACTGATATGTGTGTGTGCCAGTGTGAAGGGCGGGATGAAAACACAGTGTGTCGCTGAAGTGGGCGATGATTGGCTAGTCTTTCTACAGCTGATGAGATGTAAAACAGTCATTGGCAGATTTCACCATCACTCAAAGCTCCTCCCGGGAACTCATTTATTGCAGTAGTACGGTCATAAATCAATATTCGACGTATTCATAATAATAATAAACAATTAAATAATTTATTTGTGTTACTCTTTCACATAAAAATCACACGTGAGCACTTCATACAATTGTTAATTTGTAAGGTTATGAATTAAATTAAGACATGTTAATGTTCAAGTATGGCATCATAAACGTTTCTTTGTTGATGTAAGAAAAATGTCCTGTTGAAAAATGTCCTGCTACAATTTAAACATGTCTGACTTCACACATTTGTAATACTACATGTTCAAGTACTTTAGGCAATGTAATTTGATGTGTTATGTTGTTCATTGCATTTATCAATTCAGGTGGCAGGTCCAGCCTGCACCCACTGTCTTTTCAGTCTTTTTTTTAAGTTTTCATCAAGTTCTTTCACAATTTTAATTTCAGTCTGGGTAATTTTCAATCATACTGGACTGGATCACTGTGTCCAATTGTCTGGCGTGTGATGTAACTTGCTGGATTTGTGAAACAGCTTAATGAGATCTTGAAATCGCTCCGAAACCTGAGGAGAAAAGCAAAAATTACTTTATAACTATATATAATGGCTGGTATGACTGGTTCACTAAACAAAATGCTAAAAACCAAGCATAGACTCTCAGAGAACCTGTGTGAAACACATTAAAAAATAAGATTTTTAAAATAACTTATTTAGTATTTATTCAAACCAATGCACTTAATGTCACTTCTACAATATGCCCCACCCACCGATTAACATATAATTTGTTAATGTACAATAAAAGTGACAATAAAAGGAGTAAAAATGAAGTATCAAATCCCCAACTTCATTTTATTTGGCAGTTTGACATTGAATGATGCATTGTCTAAAGTTCATTCATTTTCTTTTCGGCTTAGTCCCTTTATTAATCAGGGGTCACCACAGCAGAATGAACCGCTAACTTATCAAGCATTTGTTTTACGCAGCGGATGCCCTTCCAGCCGCAACCCAACACTGGGAAACACCCATACATACTCTTGCACCTATTGCGCATGTCTTTGGACAATGGGGGAAACCGGAGCACTCGGAGGAAACCCACACGAACACAGGGAGAACATGCAAACTCCACACAGAAATGCCAACTGACCCAACTGGGGCTCGAACCAGCGACCTTCTTGCTGTGAGGCGACAGCACTACCCACTGCACCACCTTGTCTAAACATTTTGGCACATTTATATTTCAACAAATTTTTATTATTTGATTGTTAATATGGATTTCATTTTAATTATTACAATACAATTGAATTAAAGGTCACCTATTTTACCCTTTTTTCAAGATTTAATATAAGTCTTTTGTTTTTCCAGAATATGTCTGTAAAGTTTCAGCTCAAAACACCCATCAGATTTTTAATATACCTTTCAGATTATAAGAATTTTCTGCACTAAACACATTGTAGCTGTTTTTGTTGCCTGTGCCTTTAATGCTAGTTCTTACCGCCCACCTTTTCCATGTGCCTGTCAGAGTGTGCCTCAATCTCCGCCTTGGCTGTGTCAGATAAACAGCACAGTGACAGACATGAAGGAAGCAGATCTCAAGTAACATTTGGGAGAAATACTACAATAAGAACTTTCCCAATGATTATTTGATGTATTTGTTGTGGAATTAACTCAAGGCTTTCTATGAGTCACAAACAATGTCGTTACAAATAAAGACAGTAAAATCGCTGTAATTCATTACAAACATGCAGTGTTTTAAAAACGTTTCAAACTTGTAAAACTCATTCTTGATCACATTTGATGATGACTGATGATCGCAGAGAGCTGAACAGATCTTTCAATCCCCGTTGCTTTGTGCATGTCATGTCTTGATATGATTATCCGCATTACTACCGAGACATGTTAATACGTGGCTGTCAATCAATTCAGTGGGCGGGGAAACCGTACTCAGTCTGGTTGCGGTCAGCCTCAAAACGGGAGGTATTTGGATCCTATTTTAACGTCAGGACATTTAAAAAAAAGAGAATTATTGTCTTTATATGACCACAATATGACTGTAGACACACTATACCTACACACAGTTCTTACAACAGATGATTTTCATAATAGGCGCCCTTTAAAATTCCATAAAATTTGCACCTGCAACAAAGTTTGTCACCTACATCTTGGATAGCTTAAAACATTCGCGTCTTGGTTTTTATATTAGCATTTAATTTTTGGGTGAAGAATGCCTTTAAAGAATTGCATTTTGGAATCATTTTAATTTTCTTATTTTCATTTTTTAGGGTTAAATATGATTTGGATGAGATCTTTGTGAGAAAAAGCTTTAAAGCATGAAAGAGCTCAAACCTCGCTGGCTGTTTTGTTGCCAAGTTGAGCTGCAATAGCATGAAACGTGGTCTGCTTGGCTCCTCTTTGCTGACAGGTGGTCAGTATTACACGGTCTGCCTCCCTTTTTAATCACACAAACAAAGCACAGAAACATTATTTTTATACAGTGAATATGTGCTGATACTTCTCAAATTGCAGATAAACAAAGATTAATCAGCTAACAAAATCAACAAGTTGTGCAAAATTCAGAAATTAAGAATTGGATTTTTTTGTTGTTAATTATTGGGAGTTTGTCCAGAACTAGCCAAAATGTGCCCTAGAAGTATAAAAAAATAAATAAAAATTTTTATTATTTAGACAATTTATTCCATAATACACTACTGGTCAAAAATCTAGTGTCACTAAGATGCTTTTCATTGCTGTATTATTTGAAAATAGGGATGCTCAACATATCGGCAGCCATACTGATATAGTTATTTTTAATGTTATCGGTCCGATATCAAAATTAGGCCAATATCTTTAAGGTGATAAACTACTTAATTGTACAGAACTGCCTGCCTTGTAGGCACAAGAGAATCTTGTGGGAGCGCTGTAATAAAAGTGTCAAATGAATAACAATTGTACATTACTGTACCACTTTTTTATTAGAAAACATTTGAGCTTGTTTCAGTTCTTTCTTTATCATTTTCATTTTATTCAAATTATATTTAACTTGTTTGTTAATTAAATCCAGGTTTGTCATTAAACCTATTATTTTTTTGCGACAGTCAAGTTGCATGTTTATTTGCTATGCGAAGAAAGGAATTGATTTATTTCTGGCAAGCTGATTTATGTGAAATTGTGAATAGGTCTTTATAATCAGCTTGCAATTTTGAAATTATTGCTTTTTTGTTTTGAGTAAGCTATTTTAAGATCAGTTAACACTTTTATGAAGTTTTTAAAATAAAATCAGTTGTTCAATGTACAAAAATATAACGTTTTAAAATATTTATATTCGTACTATATTTATATACTATTGGCTATAGTATATCGGTTAGCGGCCTCCAAATCTAAAGATTAATCGGTTGTCAGCATGGACCCAAAAATCCATATCAGTGCATTCCTATTTGAAAATACAGTCAAACAGTAATATTGTCAAATATGATTAAAGTAATAAAAATCTATTTCATTTTACATTAATTAAAAAAATATTTTTACTCAAATCTCTTCAGAAAACTTTCTAATATGATGATTTGCTAATCAAGAAACACTTAATATTATACTCAATTAGGTATGCTCCGATCGATTGGCTGGAGATCCGATTTAATGACTCGATCTGTACTCGCCAATCTGGCTGATCTCATGAACCGATCGTAAGTGTTTATGAGTTTACAAGTGTGAGCGATTGCAGCTATAATATATACAGATGTGGAGCAACCTCTGTTTACAGTCTATTGGTGCGACTCGCATGAGTGATGGTCTCTTTGTTGCAGCCATTGTATATCCAGTGTTTTGAGCTGCATTAGCTGTTTTATCTATTATTATCTGTAAAGCTGCTTTTGGCTACGACATGTTCACACCTAAATGGTTATAAGAGATGTGGTTAAGGGATTATATGCTGCATCCTTAATTTTTTCTCTTAGGTAAGGAGAGATCTTCACTTATGTATGATACTTGAAAATGTGCTTTATGCATTATAAAGATTGAAACATCAGAATTAGTACTCGGTATCGGACGATCACCATGACAAGGAATCGGCATTCGTATCAGCTGCAAAAATTTTGATCGGAACATCCCTATTGTCAATATAATTTTTTTTGAGGAAAAAATATATTCATTTTTTTAGGTTTATCTGATGAACACAAACTTTAAAATACTTCAAACTTCAACAACAAAAATATAATAATAATAAAATTCTTGCTCATCCCAAAATATACACTGTGCAACGATGAGACATTTCTGTATATTAAAAACACACATACGTATATAAAGGTGGGAACAGCTAATGTATCCAGTCAAACTTATGCTTTTTTTACCATTTTCCATCAAATTCTACTACCTGTATTTATAGAATATTCCTAATTTAATTCTGAATCCCACAAAACCTTAATAACAAAAAATATATTTGAAATTAAAATGATGCACCAACAAATAAACCAGGCGTTGCCAAACCTTTCAGACCATAACCCCCAAAATAACAATGCCAGTGACTTGTGACCCCCAATAACCTCTGAGGTCCTGACCCCCACTTTGGGAACTAATGAAATAAACAATAGATGTATATTGTGATGCCATACATGAATGCAACAACAATTCTAACCTTGTCCAGAGGACTACTTTTTTCCCAGCTGATGTGTGAGAGATATTTTTGGCACAAACAGAGCTTCCTGTGGCATTAAATAAAGACTGTTGACTGTCCCCCGACGAAGCTTCAGATTCCTTATCCAACACTGCACTGTTATTCTTGACCTTGTTCCTTCTCATTTCTGCCATCTGAGAGAAATGACACTATGTAAGATAAGAGCCAACTAAAACAGAAGAAAATGACAAAAAATTAATAGACGTGCTAGATGAAAGGAGAAGTAATACCTGAGCATGTTTATTTGTTTTTCTTCTATATTTAATTGATGTTTTGTCTGTCTCTAGTTTATCCGGTAACACATTTCTGTTAGGCTGAGATGGCTGACTTTCTTCCAGGTCTTGATTTGTTTCCACACTTTCTTGCACTTGAGGGTATATGTGCCTAAAATATTCCCAGAATTCCTCCAGCAAGTCAGTGTGATCACGGAGAAGCAATGCTATTTCAGCTTTTATCTGAAAAATAAATATACATGACTAAAATTCTCATATTGCAGAAAAAGAATGACGCTTGTGAGCTTTTCTTTCGGTACCTCTTTGAAATCAGCGAGACCCTGTGACTGATCCCCTTGTAGAATGTGCACCACCTTTCTGTAGAGATAAGACTGCTCTCCAAAAGTGCTCTCCAGCTGGCGGAGAAACCGTCTGCTGCGCTCAAACGCCTGCTGCTCTGCCAGCTAAAGCCACACATTAACAACAGCATCACATTAGTGTTATAAAACTCTTGAGTGCGTGTTATAGTGATGGCTGCTGTCAAAACAATGCACTATGAAGCCTCAAATCCTTTACGAATCTTTTGTTTTGAATCAGTGGCTTCGAATTAGAAATGTCATATGATTTCAGTAAACAGGTCTTCATTGTGTCATTGCAGTTTTGAAAATGTATGGGTTTTCTGCTTGAATGTGATCTGTCTAATACCATAAAATCAACATATATAAATTCACGTACACTCACTGGCCACTTTATTAGGTACACCTTACTAGTACCAGGTTGGACCCCCTTTTGTCTTCAGAACTGCCTTAATCTCTCGTGGCATAAATTCAACAAGGTACTGGAAATATTCCTCAGCTTTAGAATCATCTTGTGAAGTGTTAATTAGTTTATGTAATTTGATGCAAAGATGATATAATACAGTTGTAAATACATATTCATGTATATACATTTTTAAAACATATTTTAAGTACCTAAGATTATGATGACTGTTAAACAAGTCATAACCGGCTTGTGAAAAATCGTTGAACAGGTTACATAGTTTTTAGCTGATCTCAGATCAGTTTTACAGGTTTGTATAGGTTTTAATGAGACGTTTATAAAATGAAAAGCAATAGAAGTTAAGTGTCTTGGACTATTTGGCAGTTCAATATGGTACAAGCAAAATATAAATCTTGAAAATTTGTAAAAGAACGCATTTTATGCATACATTGATTTTGAATTATATTGTTCAAGTGCATTTATAGGTTGTACTTGTAAGTTCGCAATTTTAATAACCATTTTTGTTACATTTACATGGTTTTGACCATCAGAGATCCATTCTTCGTACCTCGCTTAAATTACCTAGGATAGTGGTTCTCAAACTTTTTGCATCAAGTACCACCTCAGAAAAAAATTGTGTCTCCAAGTACCACCATAATGACGAGGCAGATTAATTCTTATTATTAAGAATATTTATTTTTGTCAGCCACTTTAAACACTATAAATAGTTTGAACATTAACACTGTACTTTGCTTGTAGGTTAAAAGTCAACGTTTAAAATGAGCTTTTAAAAGTTAATTAAAAAAAGGTAGGCTATTGTACTTAAAGTAAAAAGAAAACTGATGCACTTAAATGTTAAGCATTAACAAATAGTAATCTATTTATCACAACCTGTAAATGTTACTTGGACCTCATAAATATAGGCTATGTGTCATCATATTCATATATAACCCATTTTTTGATACATTTTGAAATATGTTGCATGTACACATGCCATATTTGTATATCTTTGAAATCTAAACATTACCTTGTATTTTAAAATAAATGATTTAAAATGATTTAAATTGGAAATTAGATCTGCTTACTGTGGATTCTTTACAGTGCGTGTGTCAGAAAAATAAGTGATTATATGCATATAATAATGTCTTTAAAGATCATTGATTTTTAAAGAAACCAGATCCTAAATGTGGCGATTTTATAATGGCATGACAGTTCACTGGAAGCTCTTGAGCTAGCTGACTGAAAAACAAAGTCTGTATGTATTTACCTAATCGGTTCAAATGTTTCGAAGTTTTGAAAAGCTTTCTTCTCCCATCAATAGTGTGTTATATTTAGCCTTGCATATTAAAGTATTGGTAATTCTCATCTACCAGGCCGCACTCTCTGGCTTGATCTGGATGCAGGAAGGCAGCAAAATCCCGAAGCAGTTCAGGCCAGTCCTCCAGCACAGGCTTGAGTCTCATCAGCAGCTCGAGTGACGTGTGACTTTCTGGATCTTTCGCAAAATCAGACAGAATGCACAGAAATTCATCCACCTTGCCTGGCACCTGAAGCAGCACCTCATACACCTAGAGATGAAGAGACACAGTTCTGCATTAAGTGAATATTAATAGTTACACACAGATGTAAATATTATATAAACTTCTTGCCTTCTCCAGGTAAGCTTGAGCAAAGGCAATATCTTTAGCATCCCTGTAGGGATCGTCGTCAGATGCATCATTATGAAGGACTGTCTTTCTCTCAGTCTGAGTACAGTGGGAACCTGTGAATGTCGCATTATTCAGTTTAGATGTATATGCTCATGGCTTATTAATAAACAGTTCTGTAAATGTGCCTGCTTAACTGCTTTAACTTTTTCAGCTACAGAATTCATAATGACTGAACTGACCTGAAGGTTGATGCTTTGATTGAATATTTAAACGTCCTTCCTTTTCAGATACTGTCTTTGTAGCCAGATGTAAGAATTTCTCCATGGTTTCCTGGTGGTGTACAATGACAAGGTTAATCAAATGTATTAAATGAAAACATGTTTACATACAACACTGCATGAATGACAACTCCACATTCGTAAAAGGTGAATCTTCTGAGAACTGTTCACATTTTACTACAAAAGAACTCCTTATTTTGTATAAAAGGGCCTATTTTTAGCACATATTTTCATGTAAATTAGAATTCTCTATATTGTCTCCTCACCACCAATCAGCTGGTGTGTGGTGTGCTGTCTGGTGCAATATGGCTGCCATCGCATCATCCAGGTAGATGCTACACACTGGTGGTGGATGAGGAGATTCCCCCAATGTGTAAAGTGCTTTGAGTGTCTAGAAAAGCGCTATATAAATGTAAGGAATCACTATTATTATTATTTATAAAAATAAATAAACTGTTATTACGTATTATTATTTTTGCTTTTTTTTAATTACTGATCAGGTATAATACTAAAAAATAATATATTAATACAAAAAAAGATACATTTAAAAAGCATAAATCACATTTTATAATATATTCAAAATATAAAACACTTTAAATGTATATTATATTTCACTCATTTACTATATTAATGATCATATTAATGGAGCCTTGGGGGCCAAAGAGACAGTATGGAATCTTTTAATAATTATTATTTAAAAGGTTTTTTTGACATATAAACAGATTTGGCATTTTTTGTTAATTTTTAAAGGCCTGTGGCGAGAATGTAGTTATTTAGATTGCATCTATGCAGTTTATTTTTAAGGATAGTGCCTATTTTAAGTAATTATAATTCCTGAGATACATTGTGTCGGCATCCATTATTGAGCAGAGTAAAGACGGTTGACGTTGTCCATCCACAAGATGGCGACAGATCACATGATAAGCCCTTAGAAGAGAAAAGATCAGCACTTTTTCAAACTACAGCTGATTAAAACATTATAAAATTGGATGACATTCTAAGTCGATCTCTCTCTTTTGTATGTTGCAGTGCTGTATTTATACCATAGTAATTGTAGTGTGTTGAGCGTGAGATGGGCATCGCATATCAGGAAAGTATGTATTTTGTGTTCGCCAATCTTTGTATAACCCTGAGTTACTTTTTGGTTGGCCATCTGTTCGTATCTTGTTTTCGTTACTGCAGACTAATTCAATAAAAAGAAAGAAAGAAAGAAGAAATGCCTGCATGTGTTTAGCATTTTTCCTTATCGCAAACACAACAGTAATCTGGTAGCGATTGCGTTGCTTTGGCTTTTTCGAGGTTACTTATTGTGATATCCTGATTACAACAGAGAAATACTGGGGAATGTCTCTAGACTGATGGCATTTCATGCCGTTCATCCTTATAATCTTAAAATGTGAGCAAAATAACCTGTTTTGTCATCAATTTAGACATTATGCTAGAGAATCATTCAAATACTAGCTCCAAATTTATGTGTGTGAATTAGTGACTTTTCTGCTGTCCTGATGTCAGCTGCAGATGTGAATGAATAACAGAAGAAAGTAGTTCCTCATACAAAGGGATTTTTAGGCTCTCGTGTTTGATTCTCTTTTTATACACACGATTATGCCGTCGAACTGTTGTATAAACACAATATCACACTCGTAGCAGTGCGATATGGCTGTATCTCGTCACTGGTGGGACACTAAGGCACTTGGCCTGTGGCCTCACAGCAACGCACGCCTCCCACCAATGCCAATATACAGCCATATTGCACTGCTTCAAGTGATATTGATCATATACTTATTGGTATCCAGTATTAACCCTTAATAACATACTTACTAGAAAAAAAATCAGGAGTGTTGCTGGGTGTTATTTCAAGGTTTTTGAAATTAGTCCAAAAAATATACTGTAATCAAAGTTAATGAAGTTACCAAATATGGTTCTTCACCTAATAAAGGGTTAATAGCACAGCAATTATGGAAATTATCTTACCTGCAGTTCTGGTATCAACCGGACACCGGAAACATTGTCAGCTTCACCTGTTTCCTCATCCCCAAACTGCCTGTTGCAGCCTTCCTGCTCTTTTCCATTCTGTTCCTCTGTTTTTTCCATCTCTATCTCAGCATCTTCTTCATCTATACTAGGCATTGGGCTCCCAGAGGATTCAGAAAGTGTGAGAGACATCTCTATGGAGTCGCTCTTCCCACGTTCTTCCTCCTCATTCTCAACCATTCCTCCATCATCATCATCATCATTTAGCTCTGCTTCTGCGGTTTCTTCAAAGCCATCATCAGGAGTCTCCTGAATGAAGGACATCTGTGATTTATCTCCTATTTGTCCATCAGTGCTGTGCAAACTGTCTGCCGATGTCTGTTGTTTAACATGTTTGCATCTCAGAGCTGATGACTGTTTTAATGTTTGTTCTTGTCCAGCTCTCTGATGGCCAAAACTGCTGTTTGCAAACACATTTCCTGAAGGGAGAAGAAGAAATCGATTCACAGGTTTTGGACAGACTTGCGCTAGACCACCAGAGACCTTTGGTAGAAGTTTAAGCAGAGTGCCACAGCGCTGACTAATGTGACTTTGAGGCGTCTGGACATTCGTGTTTAGGATGGGAGTGGGACATATAAAGGTGTTGGCAACTGGAGGTGACTGAAAACTAATGATGAGGTTTGAAGCTCTTGGGATGGCTGGTTCAACAACATTAGAGGTGACTATTTGTGTTTGATTCACAGTTATATGCCCAGAAGGATAAGACTTGAGCTCTGGTGTCACAGCAGCAGGTAAGGTGATGATTACGTCCCTCTGGGTTGCAGAGCCAGAGACGCCCATTGGTGTTTCTATAGCATTTATTATAGAAGCAGACCTTGAAGAGCTTGGATTAGAAGTGATTGGAATATTTGGTAAAGTGACAATCGCTCCAGCTTGTTTTGGTCCCACTGGAGGAAATCTAGACAGTGTGAATGGGCCAGTAATAGCTCCATTTATAGGCAAGCTTGGATTTGGTTGAGGTCTGGAAAGTGACAGGCTTTTTGGTAAAATGGTTGGTAACTGGTTGAGAACCAACTCCATCTTTTCAGCTGATGGGGGATGTTTTAAGAGCGTGGCAGATTTATCAGTCTTGTCTTTTTTCTTTTTGCAGGCAATCAGAGCTGATGCTTCAAGTGTCTGAGCAAGGTCTTCAGGGAGACTTAGAGGATAACGCATGCCTGGGGGAAAGCAAAAGTTTGGTCCTGAAGGATCAGTGGCTTCGGTGGTCTGGGTGTTCCCAGATGGCTGGTTGAATGTTCTTACATGCTTATAAATGCACTTAAGGTTTTTCTAGAGGAGAGAATAGATACACGTTAGAGATTATATAAAATGTCATGTTATTATTGTTAATCCTCCGGGTCTCCAGAAATCAGAATCACACTTGTAACCCATTAAGATCAAAAGGGACAGAAGACCTTAAACATAATTTTCATAAAAATCATTCAAACTTTTTTGTTTAATACTATTTTTTCTTTTTAATTATATATTTTGAAAGGATGTTTAAAAAATTATGCAGTAATTAATATAACAATTTGCATCATTAAAAACAATGGGATTTAAATTTTTCATATTATTATATTTTTTATTAGTGCAGTATTTCCAGTTTAAATAATTAGAGGCAGATTAGCACCACCTGGTAAAAAGAGAAAAAGAAAAGAAATGTAAAACCTGTCTAATGTCATGGTGTAATGACCCACTAGATGCCTGTAAAACAGCTTGTGAATTCCTTGTGGTTTTTAGACAAAATTAAGCATTTTTTGTTTTAAGTTTATAGATGAGTGTTTGTATGTGTTCATTTCAGTCTTTATGTTTTAGATTGTCACAAGTTATGGAATAGATTTTACATATTCTCAAAACTTGCTCTGTATTGAAGATACAGTTTTTATAAGGTGTGTTTGTGTTTAAGTGCGTGTCTGTGTAAAAATTCCAAGAATTATGTTTATTTTTTAAGATTTCTCATTCATTTCCTATGGTCGGTCATTTTTGACATTTTATTTTACGCCCACTTTGCCTACTTGAATCTTGCTTTAATTTTTTCTTATGTTTACACTGCAAAAACTAAAAGTGAAAAACTTTTGTATTCTTACAAAGAAATGACAGAGGAGACCCAGAGGGTTAAATAAAAACATAGAATTAAATAATAAGAGTTATTACTGAGAGCCAATCAGGCATGAGACTCTGTTCTCTTTCGACTGGGGGGCGTTGGTCACAGGGACTGACCCTCTTACTGGCCAAGGGCATGGAGGGGCATTTTCCTGCCATGAAGTAAGTCTGAAAAATGTAGGAGAAAATATTTAACATGATGTCTTGTTTATCACAGATTTTCAGAGTTGAAATTGATACAATAGTACAGTGATAAGGGTTGCAGTATCAAGCAAAGGTAAATTACTATTATACTGTGGCACGGTTTAATATGTTGTTACTATAATGTGAAAAGTACTTCAAGTGTTCCATGTCAGCCATCCAGACAAGAGGAAGCACTAGCTTAAGGCTTGGTAAGATTAAAGTATCTACTCATCCCTTTAATGCCTCATTATCACTTTATAATTATTTTTAAAAAGATTAAAACTAGGTCTGTCAAACGTTTACAATTTTAAAACATATTAATTATATGTATTATTTAATAACAATTAATCATACATGTCTGAAATGATATGAAGATGAACAATACTCTAAATAACAAACTGCTACTAGATGGCAATAAATGTCGAATGAGTGAGTCAATGAGTCATTTATTCATTTGATTTGATTCATTAAGAAATCAAATAAATGCCACAGTTAACAAGTAATTGGTTCACTCTATTTGTTCAAAACATGAATACCATTAGAAAGGAATTACTGCTGTGGGTTGATCAGAGACACAGTCCTGCTGTTGCTTTGTATTTCCATTGACAAAATGACAGACAATATTGTGTCAAAATTATAGCACAATAACAACTTATTTACTGAACTGTTGTATAGAATCAATATCACATTTGCACTAGTGCTGCAGCACTAATTTTACCTTATTCTCTGAAGAATGCCATCATTACCTAATGATAATGCTACCTATAAATTGTATTCATTGACTCACCTTGATGACACTAGGAAAGGGCTTCTGACATGCATCACGAATGTGTGATTTTACACTGATAAAACTCCTTGTAGCAAGCAAATAGCGACAAGTCATCTGCAGGGGGTGTAGGGTACCTCTTAAGTGCTTATGACCAAGGACAACAAGACTGAAGAGAGAAGAAGAGAGAGAAGAAAAAAAAAATCAACATTTAAGTGTTGGTGTCTTCTAAGAATGTATAATGATTGAGGTTAAACCATGATTCTGGTACCAGTCTTCAGCTGAGGTGAATGGCCCTTTGAATTTAGAGGGACGCAGCTGGATTGTAGGAAGTAGCTCTGGGTAGAGAAACACAGAGCGAGTCGCCATCAACCAGGCCAGTGGAGCAGGAAACTGACATCCTACAAGAACAAATAAATACCAGAAAGATTACAGTACAATTGGAAAGTACAATACAATTTTTTCGTGAAAGTCGCAGTCACTGTATAAAACAGAGATTTCCATGATCACCAAAGTTTTTAACACAAGTAAATATTGATAATAATCACAATAAAAATAAAATCAGTATGTATTTTAAGTTTAAATGCATATTTTTGTTCATGAGAGAAATGGTAAAACCATTTTCTAATCACTTTTTCACAGAAGGTTCAAAACCTTTTTTCTAGTGGTGTAACAGATCACAAATCTCACAGTTGACATAATAGTTTTTTAGTCATGGATCGGACTATTTTTCGGATCAGCCAAATAAGAAAGGAGACAAATGTAATTTGCTTTCATTTATTACCAAAACAGTACTGCAAGACACTTTCGGTTTTACCAAACAGACCTTAGAGCCTGTAATTAAAAGAAATAATCAGCTGAATAAAAATAAATTGTAAAATAATCTGTGAAAAATTGACTGTTATTACTATTGTTGCTGATAAAGTTTAATGTATAATTCTAACATTATAATTTGTACAACCCATATTTAGTTTAGTCTCATTTTCAATAAATGATTCAATTAATCACTCATAAAAATTTCAGTTTTGAGGAACTATTTAGTGGAACATTTTTAATGGCTGGTTGTTGCCACCTATGTTTTAAATGATGTAATTGCTGCCCACAACTTTCATTTTGAGCGTCAAGTTGAATGCATATGACAGTGTTTTTAATCTTTACCATAAACATCAGTAGTTATACCTAAACTATAAATTGTTTTTCCAGCACTTCTGTGTTATTTGACTGTTTGTTAACATAAATACTAAATCTCTTTCTTGATTTTTGTGTTTTTCAAACACATATTTGAATGCAGCAATTCAAAGGATTAATAAACATATGCAAATCTCATTTCTCTCTTATCTCTCTCAAATCATTTATACTTTATGTTGCGTGGGAAATGCGATCCTGATCTTTTAATGATTGCAAAGCTTACACCGAATGCATTAAAGCAGGCTAAACAATTAGTGACAGAAAACCCCTTTAATAACCTAAAGAAACCCACCACATTCTAAATAACCTACCACAACTTCTTCTGTCATCATTATATTTTACAGGAAAGCCTAAATAATTTCATACATATAATTTGAATGACGTGAGAGGCGATCTCTCTGTGATCGCTACAAATTTAGTAAAGTAAAAAAAAAAATTATTTATCTGTGTGTCATGCGTGTTCCGAACCAAAGGGTTGTGATCTGTACAAATCACGGATCAACCGTGATCCAATACACCCCTACATTTTTCTATTCTTTTTTATGTTTAACACAAAAGAAGACATTTGGAAAAACATCGGAAACCTGTAACCGCTGACATTCAAAGCAGGATAAAAACAATGCAAGTAAATGGCTTCCAATGGCTTTTCAGAAAATCTGAAAGTGACTCTTAGAACAACAGGAAGTTAAGCACATGATCAAAGAAAACTTCTTTTGGGGTTAGCTAGCCTTTTAAACTTATCTTTATCGTCAGAACACAAAAACAGGTGAATAAAGCCTTACTACAATATGAAATAAAAATATGTATTCATTACAAGTTTATAAACATTGCTTTCTGGGGTTCCTTTCTAGCTGTGGTATTGTTTCTTTCATCATACAATCTGATGTTTAATTCCTATTACTTTACTAACAGACGCAGTGCTGAGGAAGGCACAACAACGCCTCTTCTTTCTCAGGCATCTCAGGAGGTTTGGAATGAGCACCCACATCCACTGCTCGTTCTACACCTGCACTGTGGAGAGCATCCTGACTGGCTGCATCACCACCTGGTGTGGAAACAGCACCAGCAGCAATCGCAAAGGTCTACATAGGATTGTGCAAACTGCTGGACGCGTGGTAGGAGGTGAGCTTCCCTCTCTCCAGGACATCTACACCAGACGGTGCATGAGGAAAGCCAAGAGAATAATCAGTGACTCCAGCCACAGACTTTTCTCTCTGCTACCCTCAGACGGTTCCGCAGTATCTGATCACGCACAAGCCAACTGAAGGAAAGTTTCTTCCCAGAGACTATCAGGCTGATGACCACTTGACACACCTCACTGCATACCATCAAGATGTAGCATGCACTGCACTTTAACCAATCCGTACTTAAAACAATATTGCCTACAACAATTTACCACCAACAGTCAAACTATGTGTACACCTATTCATTGTCTTATACGTATTACTGTTAACATTGCCAATTGTATATAGTCTTGTTTTTTGGGAGTATGTTGTTTTATTTTGCACTGTCTGGAGCCAGCACCTAAGCTTTTTACTCATCATAGTACACGTGCTTCTGCTGATTTGATTTAATAACAAGAACGAACATCAGAAATTATGATCTGTAATAACATATTTATTTTTAGACATTTCTATTTAAGCTTTTCAATACTAGTCTGATTGGAGAAATTCACAAATTTGCATAGTGCATCAACCTCGCATTTGTTTAAATTTTGAGACAATTAAATTAATTTCACTGCCCTTTCCGATGACTGCAAATATACACAGAGTATAAGCAACACTTTAACTTTTATGCACTTATGAGAATATCCAAGAGTTTAAAATTACCAGGTAAACATGGACTCAAGACTGCAGGATCTCCTTTGGGTGACTGATCTAGTTCCTCCAGCAGAGAAACGGCGCCCTGTAGGTTGCAGGCTTTGAAGATGCTGGTGAAGCCATGCTCTGCACGTCCGCAGTTGTGCTCTCCACGCTGACCAAACATCTGCAGCTCCAACTAGGAGAGGATGATGGAAAACCGAGAAAATTTTAGATGACATTAACCTGTATCTACATACATTCTGGTATGTTTCGGTACATAGGATGCACATCTCACCAAAAACTGTCTGCTTGTTGAAGCCTCAGTCTCCAGACCCTTGACTGAGCTGCTCAACATGTTCACCTGCGTGAGGAGCTGCACATGCTGCAGGATAAAGAAAACAGCCATTGAAAAAAAAACATCAATAATAATGTCTTCTAAGGTCCCGTTTTAATCTGGCAATAATACATATTTTCACAAGCGGTATGGGTTACTGTTTCCAGTAGGTATTATGCATTCAAATGCATCCTGTTGATGGGAATGGGAATATGTTAAGACTCTTCTATTATTTTTCCACAGTCTATATTATTTCCGCAGGGCACACAGTGTGAGGCACAAATGCTTTTCGATGAACTCATGTTACACAGCTTACTAAAGAAAGGGAAAGCTAATGAATAAAAGAATGTGGATGTCAATTACAATTTTGATCACTGATGCTTTAACTGTCACCTTTTGGTCGGGCCTAAAAATATTGTGAACAAGCCACATTGTTTTTTGTTTTTAAAACACATTCTTAGAGATATGTATATATATATATATATTTATTAGGGGTGTAACAGATATTTTCATTACCTGTAGATTAATCCTAAATTTGTAACAATCGCAGAGAAATCAGCTTTCAGCTTAATGCATTCAGTGTACGCTGCATGATTAATCATTAAAAGATCGGGATCTTAACGCCCATGCAACATAACATACAAAATGCAACAAAGTATAAATGATGGTGATTTGCATAGGTTTATTAAACTTAAAAGACGTAGTCTTGTGAGTTAGTTATGAAGTTACAAATGGTCCAATAACACAGAAGTACTGGGATAACAGTTTAGATAAAACTACTGATGTTTATGGTAAAGATAAAAAACACAGTCATTTGCATTTAACTTGACGCTCAATAATGAAAGTTGTAGGCTGCAATACATTATTTAACAAACAGGTTTCGACAACCAGCCATTAAAAATATGCCACTGGAAATCTAGCAATGAAACATGAAGTTGTATGAGTGAATAACTGAATTTATTTCAGAAAATGGGACTTAAAATAAATATGGATTGTACAAATTTTGTTAGATTTATGCATATAGCGTTATCAGCAATAGTAGCAATAACAGTAATCTTTTCACAGCACTGAGTATTTTACAAATTATTTTTAATCAGCTGATTATTTCTTCATTTTTTTTTTTATAGAATTATAAGTTATAAGTTCTGTTTGTTGAAACCAAAATCTTTTTGCAGTGCTGGTTTTGTAATAAATGGAAAGCAAATTACATTTTTCTCCTCCTCTTTTGGGCTGATCCGTTACTAAAAAACCATATTGTGATCCGAACCGTAAGATTTCTGATCCGTTACACCACTAATATATATGTGAAGTCTGAAATTATTTATACCCCAGGCAAACTGACATTTAAAGTTACATTTATACTGTTTTTTTTTTTTTTTTTACCAGAAATGACACAAGCTTCTCCCCAATGATAAGATGATGTAGAAGAGGCATCATTGTGGAAAAAATTTATCTCAGCTTTTATTTACATTTAAACAAAAACTTCAAGTCAGAATTTGCCAGGGTTATGAATGTCAGACTTGACTGCATGCTATGTATGATATGTATAGTTTATGCCTGAATGCAAAAAAGCTAACTTAACTTACAAATTGAAGTTTGAAACTTGCATGTTTATATAGTTTTTCAGTTTGTTTGTTCTCTATAAAATCTTTTCTATAGAATCTAGTACTTTATAGGCCTTTCTACTGGCAGAGTTTTTTCCACATTAAGCTTTTTTTTCTTTTTCCATCATGTCTACAGTAAATACATAAATAAACCTAAATTTGTTCACTTTTAAAAATGTATTTGTTAATTGCACTTCAAATTGACTAAATAAAAACTTGACTCCTTCCAGACCTGCTGGATCTGCTGCTGTAGCTGTAGTTTCTGAGCTGCACTCAGGGTCATGGATGTTATGGGGCTGGAGGGCCGCTGAGGGCAGGCTGGAGGTAGAGACACTCCTTTACTCTCCAGCAGAGCTTTTCGCTTCCTCACAGCTGCCAGCTGCTCACGCACTGTTCGATAACGCTGCTTCAACACATCCGCCAATGGGTCCTCATATCTACACACCGAAAACATCTCACCTGTAAATACACTTCAACTGCAAATCAGTGGATCATGCAGAAAATAATGTGAGGATGAACATACTGAATGTTCTCCAGAATGCCAGGCGGCTCCTGCAAGGGACTTTCCTCTTCCTCTTTTTCCTCCTCTTCTTCATGTCCTTCTTCTTCTTGACCTCCTAATTCATCCTGAAACTATAGGTGATGAAGATCAGATTCAGCACAGATAAAGAAACAATAGATGTGTAATTTAAGTATGGATACGTCTTGACAGTTCCACAATGATGATTTTCAAATAGGCTTGTCACTATTATTTATTAATCATGTGACTGTGGCAAACAGACCGAATCATAATTATTTAGTATAACTATAATAGCAAAGTGGAGGTCGATGCTGTGGTGCAGTAGGTAGTGCCGTCGCCTCACAGCAAGAAGGTCACTGGTTTGAGCCTCGGCTGGGTCAGTTGGTGTTTCTGTGTGGAGTTTACATGTTCTCCCTGCATTCGCGTGGGTCTCCTCTGGGTGCTCCGGTTTTCCCCACAAGTCCAAAGACATGCGGTACAGGGGAATTGGGTAAGTTAAATTGTCCGTAGTGTGTAAGTGTGTGTGTGTGTGTGTATGTTTCCCAGAGATGGTTGCGGCTGGAAGGGCATCCACTGTGTAAAAACGTGCTGGGTAAGTTGGCGGTTCATTCCGCTGTGGCGACCCCAGATTAATAAAGGGACTAAGCCGAAAAGAAAATGAATGAATGAATGAATAATAGCACAGCAGTAATTGTGTGGAAATTAAAACAATTAAGAATTCATTTGAACATTTATGTTATGTCAAAGATTCCTAGTCTTCGATAAAGTGGAGAGCATGTGAAGACTGAAAGAAAAGAAAAACAGCTAGAAAGAAAGGGAATGTGTTGTTACAGCACAAAGCATTCTGGGTATTTAGAACAAAGGAACTTGGATCCCATTAATCGCTCTTGATTTATTGAATCAAATATACACTAGTCAGTCAGAAATAAACTAAGCACTCACACTACAAATAAAGAAGGAAATCATATATCTGAATGTTTTTGTGTGGCAGCTTGTTGATAACCTGTCACATACAGAAGAAACGGTTCATTTCATTGATTGGCTCTTGATCCGATCCCTCTGCATATGTGCTCGATTTCTCTAATTCCAATTCAGTGCTATAGACATCATACCTCGGAGTACATGTTTTCAACTTCTTAGCCACACAAAGAGCCTTTATAAAGGTATCTACATATTAGTCAATATTATTCTGAGGGTTTGCAAATGTATTTCAAAAGATATCTTTATCACTATAAAAAGCTTTATCACTATAGATTATTTTTCTGTGGTGATTTGCATTGGTTTACATTGTGCACAAACATGGCACAATTAAAAGGCCTTTCTTTAATTATATTATATTATATTATATTATATTATATTATATTATATTATATTATATTATATTATATTATATTATATTATATTACAATGTAATCATATATACTTTAAACATATATATTGTAAATGTAAAATCATTTGAAGCTGTTTATTTATTAAAATAAATAAATTAATTAATTAAGAGACAAATAAAGTAAAACAAAGCATTAATTACTTGTTAATTTATCTAAATTGTCACATCTTACATTCTGCTTTAAAATGACATTTCTTATGTTTGGATTCCTCAAATTAAGTCAGATTAAGCAAAAATCATAGATCATTATCGATTAGACCGTTTTAAAAACATTTATGCTTGTCCAACTCTAGGAATATAATTATAAATAAAAAATAAATAAAATGTTAAATCTTACTGCATCAAAGAGTTCCTCCATCAAGTCATTGACTTCCTTTTCTGAATAACAAAGGAAAGAAGATTAATATCAATACAATCCAGATAGTCGGCCTTTTCAATTCTCTTAAATCAACTCACTAGTGATGCGCACTGCCTTGTCATTCCTGTAGTCCTCCACATCAGGCTCATCAATGTCAGCCAGAAAATTGTACTCTGGGTCGTCTTCATCATCACCCTCCTCTAACAAGAAAATAAGACATTTTTGAGCACATTTAAGCACATGTATGTTTAGTCTGTCCATTCCTACCTTCATTGTCCATGTCTGAGATCATAAGGCCCTGCAGCCACTGTGTCCATTCTCTGTCCTCAGGGGCGGAGCCAAACTCATACATGTCAGGAGTGATGTCAGGAGCCCGTAGCTCTGCCTCCAGGCGACCCAGAGGGACGTCTCTCAGTGGACGCTTTGATCGTGTGCGGAAGGAAATCAAACTCTCTTCTCCATTTGCACCACTGAGACTCTAATGCCAAATAGAGATTCACAAACTGAGTAATAGTTTATCATAACTACTACATAATTTATTATTAACTGACAATACAGATAATTAGTTTTCATGTCAAATAGAATATTTGGGGACAATATTACGTTTGAAGACACTGATACTTTTATTTAGCAAGAATGCATTAAATTCGGCAAAGGTGAAAGTATAGCTTGGATGTACAAATAAAAAAAAATTATTAGCCCCCGTTTATTTTTTCTTTCAATTACTGTTTAACGGAGAAGATTTTTTTTCAACACATTTCTGACCATACTAGTTTTAATAACTCATTTCTAATAACTGATTTATTTTATCTTTGCCATGATAACAGTAAATAATATTTGACTAGATATTTTTCAAGACACTTCTATCCAGCTTAAAGTGACATTAAAAGGCTTAACTAGGTTAATTAGGTTAACTAGGCAGGTTATAGTAATTAGGCAAGTTATTGTATAACGATGGTTTGTTCTGTAGACAGTCGAAAAAAAAAATTGCTAAAAGGGGCTAATAATATTGACCTTAAAATGTTTATTAAAAAAAATTAAAACTGCTTTTATTCTAGCCGAAATAAAAAATAACTGTAACAATAATAATATATATATATATATAGCTGTAATAAAGCACAAAAGTTGCAGAATGAAGAGCTAAGCATGGCATGAAAAATCACAAGTAATTTGATTTAATTGTTAATCGTTTTTTTGTGTAGATATGTTTAAACTTAAAATGCAGAGATACAGCCTCAGGTGTCGTTTGTTTTGCTGGCATGGATGAAAATTTACCTGGATTGAATCTGGTGAAAATAACCACAACAGTCTATGGTATATATCAACAAAAATCTAAATGGCAGAGAACGTTTGGCCAATTTTGGCATAACTAGTATCAATGCGCTTTGCAAGACCCATGCAATCTAGCAAGACTCATCTCAGGAGTCAATACTAATTAAAGGCAGTTTTAAAATTAGGTATAATTTTTGAACAAGATGATAACAACCTAAAAACATTGAGTTTGGTAATGATACACCAATGCTGACTCGGTATACTGCTCTAAATTTAATGTAACTAAATTCCATGGCTTTACGTCTTTTGAGCAAGGCACGGAACAAGAAACTGCTCCCCGGGTGCTGTAGCAATGGCTGCCGGCTGCTCCTGGTGTGTGTTCCCAGTGTGTGTTCACTGCTGTGTGCACTGGAATGAATTAAATGAGGTGCAAAAATTCCAGTCATGGGGTTTTCCAAACTTGCCCGCGTCAGTACTATCACTTTCACTTTTTTTAGATCAAGTTTCAGGAAAATTGCAAAATTCAAGATGACGGAATAGCAGGAAAGGAAATTATAATAGAGAACAAAAAGAAAAATTTGCTTGTAATGACATTGTGTGTGACTTAAATGTACAAAATAATTGTGGGTTCTCCTGTTTATTTTTTTTAGTTCAGCCATCATATCAATGAACAGACGAGATGTTAATTATATAGATGGAGTGAAGTGAGCGGTACCTGATATGACTCCATGCAATCAGTTCCAAAAGCCAGCTCTTCATCCACAGCATGGAGTTTCTCTAAGAAGCTGCACTCTGGCAGGGCCCTGGAGGTGTCTGGTGGTGGCGGGGGACCCATTGGGGTAGCAGCCACTGTCAGGTGCCTGGATCTGCGAAGGTTCTGCAAATATTGATAAAATATAGCTTAACTACTTTTTATTAGATGGTTACTTTTTTATATCAGTCAACGTTTCAGAAAATACACAACAAATGTTAGAATTTATTGATGGTATTAAGTAGTTCTAACCTTTCTTCAGCAATGATTAGAAAGAAAAAAATGGAAAAAATAATAAAGAGAAGAATAGGGCAGTAATATCGATGTAATTTGGTCACGTGTGCTTTTCTTGTTTGTTTGTGTATATTATACATAATTATTATATTTATATCATTATATACATTAAAATGACTTTAAGGGCGACATGGTGGCTCAGTGGTTAGCACTGTCGCCTTACAGCAAGAAGGTCGCTGATTCGACCCGTGGCTGAATCAGTTGGCATTTCTGTGTGGAGTTTGCATGTTCTCTTGCGTGGGTTTCCTCCAAGTGCTCCATTTTCACCCACAGTAAAAGACATGTGGTATAGGTGAATTGAATAAACTGGGCCGTAGTGTATGTGTGTGAATGAGTGTGTATGGACTGTTCCCAGTACTGGGTTCCAGCTGGAAGGACATCTGCTGTGTAAAACATATGCTGGAGAAGTTGGCGGTTCAATCCACTGTGGCATCCCCTGATGAATAAAGGGACTAAGCCGTAGAAAAATGAATCAACGAAAATGACTTTAAATGTGGCTCAGCAAATGATAATCAATAAATGGAACAGCCAATTTTATAAAAGGAATTTAGAAAATATATATTTTTTACAGTGATAATATAATCTGTTTTTCATTTCTTCTCATCTCATTAATACTAAGCAATGCAGTTGTTTTCAACTGATTAAAACAAAACAAACGTTTAAGCTTTAAATCAACATATTAAATTAATTCTGAAAAAATATAGCATTAAAAATAGGGTAACAATTGCTAAAAATTCAGATTTGCCATCACTGGAATACACTGAAACATATTAAAATAGAAAATTGTTGTTTTTAAGTTTGTATGAATATTTCACAATATAACAAAAATCAAAAATGTTTCAGACACAAAACCTATGAATGATATTGGAAATCAACAAAACTTTTAGCAAGAGCATGTCCATCTGCAGAGGTCTTACCAGTCTGGATCTGCTGGCTCCGTCCTCAGATTCAGAGTGTGATCTTTGTACTCGACTCACTCGTGGAGAAGATGAGGAGTTTTCCAAGTCACTTTCCAGAAGAGTCTATCAAGCACACACACGAATAAAAATCTGGAGAAATCCAGAGAGCAGAAAGTATCAAATGAAAGAAAAGTCATCCTCTCCAACCTCCTCAGCTGTCTCATCCTCCTCCTCTTCATCAGGCCGATACTCTTCATCAGAGGAGTCTTCCTCTTCTAATGGAATATCCACAAACTGGGGCCCCTTCTATAAGTGTACAAACACCATTATTTATTAACCTTTATTTCACAACATTCTTTTGTCCCATGCATGTTTTCTTGCAAATATACTCAGCTTATCACCTTCGTTTCAGTTGGCTTCTTAATTGGTGAAATATTCCAAGTGGGAATGACCTATAAAAGCAAACAAAAATACATAATTGCATTATTAATTGCTGAAACATTTTACTGGGAGACGAGTCCACCCTCTTAATGCAATCAAACTGTATTATTTCAACATTCAAAATCCATTTGGACCTGAAGATTTTAAAATATACATATAAATAAATGACAAATTTTCTACATTAGGCAAGGCAAGTTTAATTATTTACCACATTTCATGCACAATGGTAATTCAAATTGCTTTACATAAATAAGAATTAAAGAAACATGAAATACAAGTATGAGAAAATAAAAACAAAGTATAAATATTATGGCGATACAGTGGCTCAGTGGTTAGCACTGGTGTCGCCTCACAGCAATAAGGACGATGGTTTGAGTCCTGGCTGGGTCAGTTGGTGTTTCTGTGTGGAGTTTGCATGTTCTCCCCGTGTTCATGTGGGTTTCCTCCAGTGCTCCAGTTTCCCCCTCAGTCCAAAAACAAGTGCTATCGGTGAATTGAATAAACTAAACTGGCCGTAGGGTATGTGTGTGCATGTGAGAGTGTATGGATGTTTCCTAGTACTGAGTTGCAGCTGGAAGGGCATCAGCTGTGTAAACATATGCTGGATAAGTTGCCGGTTCATTCCGCTGTGGCGACCCCTGATAAATAAAGGGACTAACCCGAAGGAAAATTAATACATTAATAAAAATCATGTAAAAATGTGTTAAAACAGATTTAAAAGGAATTAAAAATAAAGAAAGACACAAATGGTGCGGAAGTGTTAAAATTCCTTACTACTGCATTTAATATATAAATATATAATTATTAATTTATAACTGAGAAATTCTTTGAAGTTTTAACTTGCACATGTAACAAAGCAAAACACTATGATGCTATATTATGCCCATTTTATTTGAATATGAATAAAAATATATATATAAGATCACATAATCTGAGAACTACCTGCAATAATCCTGTTAGAAAAATGGAATGAAACTAAATTTGATTGCTCAAAGGCAACCTTTATGAAACGAAATATTGATTAAAATATTTTTTCCATAAAAATCAACAATTATATTCATAAAACAACAAAAATATCTAAAAAGTTTGTCTTTTATCAAAGTATATACATGTTCAGTCACAAAAATTACTTCCAAATGTGTGTGACACTTTTTGACACCTAATTGATAATTTGACAAAAAAAAAAAGTTTAAATTTTTTAATGAATCTCGTCTTAATAGATCATATAAATGCATAATGAGGTTTAAAATAAAATCCAAAATTAAAGAATTAAAATTATGTAGTAGTGTACTGCACGATGCTCTGGTGCAATCAAAGCAACTTACAACCCCTTTCTCCACCACCTCCTTCAGTTTAGAGCGAGTCATCTTGGGTTCCTGAGAGAAAGACAGAGGAAGAATTTTTAGAAAAGTTTCAAACAGCTTCCAATCAATTTTACCCGAGTAGACGATGATTACAGATACTCACGAACACAGGAATGGGTTCGGTTTCACTGATAGCAGCTTTCATCATGGCCACAACGTGCTCATTGGTAATCACTTCCTGCAGAGTGACAGCAAAGATGTTGAGCTACATGCTGAATACAGATTCAAACACATCGTTATGAAAGGCTGAGAAAACATCGGTCACGGGTGTTTCCAACATTTGCACTCCACACTCACATGAATGATGCTTCGAACATTTGCAGAGGTTAAGTTATGTTGTCTGGATTTATTCTCCAGTTCTCTGTCCAGCTCTCGGTCAATCTCCACCTCCGGCTGGATTTCATCTTCCACTTCATTCTGCTGAGCTTCTACTTCACTGATTGCGTCTCTTTTCCTTCTCAAGCCTTTCCTTCTTCCCATTGCTCGAGTTCCAGCTTGTTCCTTTTCTGAGAGAGAGAGACACAGCTGCTTTTTCTACACATTTCTAGCTAGACTGATATTGTTTTATCCGTAGCAAAGTAGCAGCGATAAAAAAAAGATATTATGAAGAATGTTAGTTGGTTAATAGTAACCATTGATTTCCATAGGAAAATAAATACTATAGAAGTCAATGGTTAGCATTTTACAACATTTTTCAAGATATATTCTTTTGAGTTCCCAGAAAAAAATGGAAGTCCAACAGATTTGGGGTGAAATATCATTTAAAGTATCAAAAATGTCATGTTAAATTTAATTTTGGGCTGCACTATTAAACAAAATGAACTGAAATTGTCTTCATCTCGGTTTGTGTTGTGGATTTAACATGGAGTTTTGAACTATTTAATTTAACATTTGAATAATTTCCAATATTTTGTGGACAGCTGTTCACAGCATCTTGCCAGAACTCTATTCAAATAAACACCTGAAACTCTGTTAGCTAAATAAAAAAATGAGTTCACTTCCAGAATAATGTAATGATAATATATATTAAACTCGTTATGAAAGATTTTGATTTAATTCTTTCTTAAATACAAAAAAAGTTAAGTAAACAACAAATTGCTACAGTTGCTCACACAATGATTAACGTTGTTACCTAGTGAAATGGGTTGTCATTTTCTTAAACAAACAAACATTAAATATACAGCAAGAAGGTCGCTAGTTTGAGTCCCGGCTGGGCCAGTTGGCATCTTTATGTGGCATTTCATTTGCATGTTCTCACAGTGTTTGCGTGGGTTTCCTCCGGGTGCTCCGGTTTTCCCCACAGTCAAGAAAGACATGCTGTACAGGTGAACTGAATAAGCTAAATTGGTCAGTGTATAAGTGTGTGTCTGTGTGAGTGTTTGGGTGTTTCCCAGTGCTGGGTTGCGGCTGGAAGGCTGTCCGCTATATTAAAAACATATGCTGGAATAGTTGACGATTCATTCTGCTGTGGTGACCTCTAAAGTAGAGACTAAGTTGAAAGAAAATGAATGAAAACTTTGTAAAACCCTTTGAAGCTGCATTGAACTTTCATATTGGAAGTTCAAACCACTGAGCAACCATAGAAGTCCACTATATAGAGAAAAATTCTGCATGTTTTCCTCAAAAAAAGACAGAAACATTGGAAAGCAATGGAATGAGTAAATTATGATGAGGTGTTTTATTATTATTTTCAAATTATGTTCCCCAAAACTCCAGTGCAGCCATTAACTAACAACTGAGAATTAATTTGCTGCTAAAATATTAACTTAAAATGTCCTCAAAGTAATCCTTAAGCAGACATTTCACACCACTTAAAAAATTTAAACTTGAATATTTTCTTAGGTTATTTTCTTTCTTTTTTCTAGTACATTCATTTACTTTCCCTTGGTTTAGTCCCTTTTTTTCAACAGGGGTCATCACAGCGGAATGAACCACCAACTTATCCAGCACCTATAGCACATGTCTTTGGACTGTGGGGGAAACCGGAGCACCCGGAGGAAACCCACACGAACACGGGGAGAACATGCAAACTCCACACAGAAATTCCAACTGACCCAGCCTGGGCCCGAACCAGCGACCTCATGTTCCCCCAAAAATGTTACATTTGAATACATAATGTTGTCTAAGGTTAAATTTACTGAGTTACTGGTGATGGTGATAATCTTAATTCCAAATATCAAATATGCACTGCAAAATACACCTTTCTTACTTAAGAGTTTTTGTTTTATTGTTTCTAGTCAAAATATATTTTTAAAAAATCTCAAATCAATAATAATTTTATAGACTAGCAAAAAATATGCGTATAAACTGATCTGCGAATCAGATTAAAATGTCTGGATGAACTGATCTGAGATCTCTGCGTGTGTTATGAAGGACAGATCTATCCATCCTCGAAATCATGATCAGCAATGCAGAGATTGGCTGACCGCACAGCAGCGTAATGACATCTGATTAATATTCAATTATCCATGTGAGAAAAGGTACATAAAATTCGTAGTAATCGGTTTGTTAAATATAATACGCAATAACTTTACACCTGTTGTGGGCTGCAGGCTTTACACTTTCATGTGTAAAGAGTATTTAGCAATTTATTTAGTTTTACATTTTAGATCGGATTTTCTTTTCTTTTTTAAGGCCTATTTTAATTTCCTAATCGCCGTAAGGAATTTTAATTCATTTTGCATCAAAAAAAGCATTTTGATATCAGTAAGGGTGTCTGCAACTTTTGCAAAGAATCAAATCACCGGCATATTAGGTGTCAAAACACGTGCATGACTGCATAAATTATTATTCCTTTATAAACAAACAAAAAACAGTTGAATATTGTGCATGTTGTCTATTATCATACAGAAACTGTACAAAAGCTGGGTCAGTACATTAAAATAGTATGTGTTTGTATCTACAAAATCCATATTAATAAATGTTTTCTTTGATCTCCTTGGGTGGAAAACCACCCCGTTTTTGTACTTTTATGTCGGAGAGCAGATTGCATAAGTTTTATTTTTTTATATATTTTTAAAAGTATATGCATATAAGCATAAATATTATTAATTATTTAGTATTAAATAATATAAATTATTATAAATGTATATATAAGAAACTTTTTTTTTTTTACTATTTTACCAAGTGTATATAATCTATAGGTTACTACTGTAAGAAAATATCAGCATTTGGTACATACTTTCAGTATTACCTTTACTTGAAATGACCCAATCTAATCCTGTTTACATGAAATAAACCTGCTCCTGAGCAGGTTTGAGCTACCAGACCTGTTGCTATGACAACAATCCTCGGATCAGTTTTGAAGAACGAAACGATCCTGGATCATGTGAAATCGTTAATAACCAAATCCAGCTAATTGAGTAATCCATGCATGAAGAACGGACCCCTGGTCAGTATAACAATGAATACAATATTACTATGAGGACAGTCCACTCACCAAATGTGATGATCAAGTTTTTCTCAGGTTCATCTTCTGATGTTTGTGTACATGCAGCATGTTGCTCTTGACCTGACAGCATTCACACAAATGTCTCAGATTATGAAGAAAGGCACATTTTATATTGTTTCACATATTATTTACAAAGTAGTGGAAGAGTACAGCTCATACTGGTGCTGTCAGACTGAGGGCTGGAGGCTCTGATGGAGCTAAAGTTTGATTCTGCAGACTCTGTAACATCTCTCTTCTCAGAAACGTCTTCGGTTTCTTCTGCTCTCGCTACTTTGCACTGAGAAAGCCCAGGTTTTCTGTTATACAGTCTCCGTTTGCGAGTTTGATCCATCTCAGGCTTCCATTTTCAAACCTTTTAGGGGAGATATGATGTATAAAGAGTAAACAATGATAACGTTACTCATACACACCCGAACACTTCTTAAGTCCTATTCTTTATCAGTTATGTTTATTTTTTATAACCCCTGTCGTCAGGAAGAAACCTGTATTTATTTGTCGTGCGTTTAACACATTTATTTACCTTGTAAGTTTGGCTTTTAAGTGTAACTTAACCGACATCAGCCTTCTACGCTGAAGCAGCAACGTTAACATTTGTGATGTCTGTTACATACGCGTTACCTTCATAATTTCTGTCATATCAGGAGAGCGTCCCGGTTGTCATGTTTAATCGCACTCTGAGGTAAACATTAAATAATAATTTTAATATTTTTACACACCCGCCAACACACGATTCATAAGTGCTGCGGTGACGAGCTGCACAACAAAAGCGCGTCACTTCCGTTTAGTGGAACGGAGTTAGAAAATGTGAAAATAAAAGTCACTCATCGGGTAAACTATAACTTTAGTTTTTCCAACAAAAAGCCATTTACACTTGATATAAATAAGACGAAATAAGCGTAACAAATACGAAATAATGTTTGTGTGTTGTAAGTGAATAGGCCAACCTTAAAAAGTGGGAAAATTATAGGTTACTTGCTAATCTAACTTAATGATTTAGCTAATAGTAACTACAGCCTAAAATTCCTGTTTGGTTGTGTAAGCAAATCACTTTGGGGAAAAAATAAGAAAAATAAAAAGTACCAGTTAGCATATGAAGTAAAATAAACTTTCAGATCCATAAATGGGTGTATTTTAACTCATTATAGCTAACATTAGCTAAACAACTACATTTTCTATGAACAAAAACAACAACCCCAGGAGCGACTGCATACTGATGCATTTTAGCAGTTAATATGTGACAGCCTGCACAATCTTTGAGTAGAGATGGGTGGTATTACTAAATAATTAGTCTATAGTGATGCAGGCCTAATTATATTCATGCTTTTCTTGTGTACAAATGACTGGCTCACAATATAACAAAGTTAGAATTCAACTGAAGATTTTGACATTTTAATGTTATTAGTAGGCTTAAACAGTGCCAAAATATGAATTAACTGTACACTTTCAAAATGTTTGTAGCTTACATAAAGGGTCCATATCGATACCTACTAAATGAAAAGGATTAGTATAGTACTGTTTGTTCTAATGAGGTATTAATATGGACCCTTTAGGTCCAAGGAAAGGGTACTTTTCTAAGTGTAATTCTTTTGCTGACAGTTTACAAATTATGTTTTTTATTTCGCTTTCAAAAATAATGACCAAAATGAGCACCATGTTAAAAGTAGCTACTAGACTTGCAAAGATTGCTTGATTGAAATGTGCTCTAAGCCACTAATTATGTTCACCTGCTGCTCATTAAGACCCTTAAACAAGACCTCTGACAAACAGAATAAACTTCCAGTAGTCCATCTTAGGGTTAACCTGACAGTCGGAGGTGTCTGCTGCAGTTGGTTTCATCCTTAACTAAAAAATCTAATCTAAAAAACAAAAATGTTTGCTTACGAAGAAGACACAGCCACTCGCCAGGACATCATGACACCCAAACATTTCTCCAGGCTAAACCTGCCACTAACCCCTGGAAGAATCCCAACATTTATAATTCCTCCGAAGTTATCACTGTCTCCTCGTCTGGGTCTTCAGAAAGGAAAAGAGGAGGATACCCGTGCCCTGATTTCTCCAGAAAGCCCGGAAGAACAGTCTCCAAGACCTCGCTCGACCAAATCTCCATACATTTCTGCCAAATTTAGTTTCACTCCTAAAATGAAGCTGAAACGTTTGCAGAAATCTACCCCAGAGGATCTCTCAGACCCTTCCACGTGTGCAGCCATGTCTCTGGAACATGTTGGGAAGGTCACCACACCTTATGGCTTTCGGACCTTAGCTGCCAGTCCTCAAGTCAACAGGAGGGAGTCCTTGTTTCATAAGCAGGGGCGATCTGTGGAGAAGAAGGGGCTGGTGGATTCTTTGGCTTCACCTACATCTTCAAACTTGACATTAAATTCTGCAAGCAAGAAAAACAGTTCCGCTAAAAAGATGCAAGATGACTGCTGTTCTCCTCGGAGGTCCAAGAGGGAAGGCCTGGAGCGGCTCCTGAACAAACCATTGACTGTTCTGAAGAACCTTACTCCAAAAGGAAAAAGTCCTCATCTAAAACTTAAGGTTTAGGAGGAGTTGTAATTGGTACTGCCTTTTTGCGACGTGCTTGTTTTGACAAATGAAATTTTTATATGTATAAAAAAGGAATAAAAGCATTTTAATTACAATCTCTTTTTTTTTTTTTTTCTCCCTGTGAGATGGTCAAAACACTGACTTGCATTCAGATAACCTTGACTCTTGCTTTTAATACCTACTAAAGTATCACTATCTAGTAAAAGAGGTTTAAAAATCATTTCTGTACAGTAGCCTTTTCATTAGAGTTGTTAAATTACTGTGAACTTATGGCATTTAAAACAACCAACATTATGGGAGTAAAACAAATCAGTGGGGAAGCCATTTTAAAAATAATGGACGTTAAGTTTGTGTATCTTTGCCATTACACCAGGCTTCAGATTAAAGGAGATCTAGGCTTGCTCTCCAAGCATACTTTGTAGCAGCAATTTGAGATCGTTTTCAATGAGGTTCTAGCATGTGTATTTGGAGTTGTAAAAAAAAATTGAGGTTTCACTTTGTGCCATTTGAAAGGTAATGGAAGCAAAGCTACTTTTATTCAGTGAATAGGACCATAAAGTGATGTCACAGGTGTTGACACTGTTTCTTGCATTTAGTTAATTCACCCAATAAAGAATATTGACAATTACTCTCCCTTCACTTGTTCCAAACCTGTTTGATTTTAAGTTAAACAAGATGTTTTGAGAAAAGCTGGGAACCTGAAACTGACTTCCATAGTAGAAAAAACAATACTATGGCAAGAGTTAAGTTTTCATCTTTCTTCAAATAGCTTTCATGCTCAACAAAAGAACTCAAAGTTTAGAACCAATTGAGTGCGAGTAAAGGGTGAGAAATTCTTTTTGGGTGAAATGTCCCTTTAAATTTAAGGTGATACTAAGCACTTTTAACGTTGTGTAAGGCAGTGGAAAGCCACTGGTTTGAGGTAATCTTCGGTAGATAAAAAAATGAACAAAGAAAAATCTTTGTGGATAAAAGCGGCTTTCTTTTCCATCCAAAGCTGTTCCTGGAGTGCCACGGTTCCTAGATCTAAAAGTTCTTGGACTCACAAGAAACTTCAGTTGTGTTGAATGTTGGGAGCCAGGATTTTGGGTCTTGATAAGCAGGACACTATTGCCCTAATCATTTCCAAGGGATTCACCTTCCAGAAATTTGAAACAAATTCTGTTTCATGTAGTTCTCTCCAGTATCATCTTGAATAATCTGCCTCAAAGTGGACACTCCCAGTCTCAGTCTCCACTCTGAAGAGCCACAGTATCCAAATGGGACAGAGCATCAATCTTTATTTATGAAAGTCTGTTCAGCATGAAAAGATAAAAGGCTTGAACCTGACCCAGACCCTTACTCTGCTTTCTGTTATTCCAAAACAAACCTCCAAATGCAGCAAAATCTTGAATCGGTTTAAGATCTTTGTACTTCACATTACAGTCTGAGAGTAACGCAATTTCAATTCTGTGCATGTCCTGTACATGTGGTTGATTTGATAATAAAGCTGACTTTTTTTGTGTGTACATTAGCTTATTCTTGAAAGTCATAGTTCAACCAAATCTGAAAAGTCTGTTATTTACTTTTCCTACCTTCACTTTTCACCATCGTTTATGAGTTTTTTTTTTTCGGTTAAACAAAAATATTTTGAAAAGAGTAACCAATGACTTTCATAGTATTTCTTAATCCTACTAATAGAAGTCAGTGGTTACTGGTTTCTAAGATTCTTCAAAATATCTTTTGTGTTCAACAGAAAAAATGAACCTCAAAAGGTTTAAAACCACTTCAGGATGAATAAATGAAACGTAAATACAAAATTTTTAAATTTTAACTATCCCTTTAAAAGGCCTAGAATTTTGCTCTTACTCAAAAGTGACCTTCAGATTTATTTCTGTTAGGAAAGCAGCAATCGTTTCTAGTTAATCCAACAAGTTTTGGAAAACCAAATTGGTTGCATTTTGGCATATACAGTAGTAAACATTTGAAGAGGATCAAAACCTTTCATTAAGGTAGTCCTAAATTGGGTGTCCAAACTCAGTCCTGGGGGGCTGGTGTCCTACAATAGCTTAGCTCCAACTTCCTTCAACACACCTTCCTGGAAGTTTCTAGTATACATAGAAAGAGCTTGATTAGCTGTTTCAGGTGTGTTTAATTGGGGTCGAAACTAAAATATGCAGGACACTACCCCTCAAAGACCGAGTTTGGACACTCCGTCCTAAAACTACTGAACGACACCCATTCTTATCCAAGGACGATTTTTAAAAAGCTTTTTAATCTACTTCAAATGTTGACTACTGTACATCCTGTGCGCTCACAAAACTATCACTTAGGAAGTAGCTTAAAAAGAACGCTTTATACTTTTTAGATTCTAATTTGTACACTTTAGGTATTAATAAAGACTACAGGTGCACAGTTTAGTTCCAACCCTGCTTCAACACACTTAAGCTGTGGTCACACTGGAGTTTTCTCCCCATAGATTTCCATTTATACGCACGCGAATGCATCAGACCGGAAAAGCAAGGTCCTGTTTCAAGTTTCGCAGATCGCAACGTTGGAAAGTTCAAGCTTGGTGAACTCTGACCTGCAAAATCGCACCACTTGATTGCGTGAGACCAATGGAAGATCAAAACATAATCTCTCTGTACAGGAATTTAAAATGTGGAACAATCGCTCGCTTTCTTTAATGTCTAATCATCTTGTTTAATCCCGCCCCTTTTCGTAGCACCGTAGCTTTACCTGTAGGTTTCAAACAAGTCTGAAGGACTCAATTAGTTTGATCAGGTGTGTTTAAAGCTAAAACACAGGGTTAAAGCTAAACTGTGCAGGGTTGTGGCCCTCCAGGAACTGGATTTGACACCTGTGATACAGACCCATTAGGTAAAACAATGTACCTTTTTGAAAAGCCTCTGCCCAAACGGTACCGTTCATTTATATGCTGCATCAGATTAGTCAGGTATTGTGTGTACCTACAAAATCTTGTTTAGTCAGTCACTTTTTATCTCATACCTACCTGAACACAAGACTTCAAACGTGGCATTTTGGTAAGAAAACCAAACATTTCCGCCCTTTTTTATTAATATCATAGTCCTTTAACATAGTTACAATCTGTTTTTATGAAAATAAGTCAGTAGAAAGAATTCTTTAAAAAGTCCATCAAGATGAGTCCTCTGTTTGTACGCTCCTGCTTTCTGTGCGTTTCAAACAGGAGATAAAAACCGGCAGACCCGCCGTAAAGTCTCCGGCTCCACTCTGAAGAGCCACAGCATCCAAACAGGACAGAGCTTCAATCTTTCTTTATGATGGGCAAGGGATTTATGAAGGTCTGTTCAGCATGAAAAGATAAAAGGCTTGAACCTCAAGACCCTTAATCTGCTTTCCGGTACTCCAAAACGAACCTCCAAATGCAGTAAAATCTTGAATTGGTTTAAGATCCCTGTACTTCATGTTACAGTCTGGGTTCATTAGTTAGTGGGTCATCTCTCTTTGAAACACCTTGCCATTTATTTTTATGGGTGGGCCGTGGAGGAGCATTGAGTAAACCTCTTCTTTAAGGCAATCTGTCTTGTTTGCATGTCAGTCTGTGCCAGCTTGGATCTTGATCTTCTCCACTGCGCCCGTCCTGACACTTTACCTAGCTCTCAGGCCTGAAACAGCCGAGGGGTCGAGTGGTTTGAGAAAGCAGAGCCTCGTCTTCCAGGCTCCAGTGCATTGAGTCCAGAGAAGAGTAGAGTCCCGCCCCTGCAGCAGGAGAGTGTTTTGGGCGGGCTGCCTCTGAGTGGCTGGAGCAGATGATTGGCAGGTAGTCTCCAGTGACGTCACAATCGCAGAGGGGGCGTGGTTATGTTGGGTGTGGTTGGCATGAAGTCGAGGGTTCGTCATCTCAGTCGCTGTCAGATCCGACTGCTGAGCCTTTCCTCTTCCTCTTCGAAGCTTTGGGTTTGGAGTCTTCTTCCTCCTAAGGGGAATCAAAAAAGTCTCCTTAAAGTTGCTGTATGCATGTTTTTGGCTCTTCTAATGCATAAAAACGCCATATGTCTCATGTAGAAGTACTTGTATAGCCTGTCTTACGTGTATAGTTAAGTATCTTATAGTACATGTTAGTTATGCATAGGTTTTATTAAAATAGCTCTTATGTCCAGTGTTGTGTTTGTATTTATGATGTAGCACCGTTGTCCTGCGAGACACGACATTACGTTCCTCTGTATGTCCACACATGTACCGGAATGACAGGAAAGCTCGACTTGACTTGATATTTAAGAAACAAGCCAAATTATCATTCTTGTTATCTGAAAAATCAATGCTACCTAGTCAATTAACCGTCTTTGAAAATGCAAATTCCAGTCTTGAACTGCAATATCTAACTTAACCACTACATCCTACAATCCTACAAGACATGACGATGATGATGATGATGATGATGATATGTGTACTGTGTGTTAATTTTGTTGATGAACAATCTGACAACATATTTTCACTAAATAAAAATCTCAACTTAATGCATTTTTTAGCAGAGATGTTGTTCTTCAGCAAGCCATCAGTCGTCATGTTTACTGATCAGACTGAGGGTGATCTTCTCCCCTGACAAATGATTAACTTTCTCTCTTAATATGCCAGTGGTATTAATAAACTAAGCTGGACAGCTTGCAATACACTTCTGAAATAAAAAACAAAACAAAAACATCTGTCCTATACAGTAAACCTGCCTCAACGTGCTCTTACTTTCATTTTTGACTTGGCAAATTGCAAACATTTACTCTGTAAAAATCTCTTTGTATGACATCCCTACTTTACATCAGTCTCAGATAAGCACAGCAACTTTAATCGTTCGTTTGTGGATGAACAGGATGCAA
>NC_079453.1:27748807-27866307 GCF_903798145.1 Danio aesculapii | reverse complement strand
CAACGCCCATCAACAGCCCCACTATTCCACCATATTGGAGTGAAAGCGATCGGCCGTCCATTGGATCTTACTGCTGTCGCCATGGCAAGCAGCTGCTTTGTTTTTATTTATTTATTTTAAAAATGCATTAAAGCTGATACAACCTGAAAGATGACAATACAACACTTACAATCCCAATCATCAGCACTTTTAACAGTTTATTTTACAGACTTAATGTTTATATTTTAACTATACTTATTTTCTTGGAACTGTCACTTTAAGGTTAAATGACTTCAAGTTAAATTACTTTAATAGTTTACGCACTGGCATAATACAAATTAATACTGACATGTTCAATTAAATTAACATGACTTTTTAAAATGGGATGTTGATAACAGACTGACAGTACACTTTTTGTTGCAGTATTATGTTATAATTGTATATAGTATTATTTATAATAATACGTTATGTCAAAAGCCATTTTGTCCAATATGATTGAATTCTGACACAAATTCATCATATAAACACACATACATATCTATGGTAATATTATTATAAATATGTCTCCTGATATGAATCCAATTAAACAATGGGGAATTCTGAAGAGACATCATGTTGAGCATCTCTTTAAACAACTCTAAAAGAATCAGAATGGAAAAGATATGTTTAATACTCAAATCAGGGAATTAGGGGGATGCAGAAATAAGTAAAACTTAAAAATGTGTAATTTAAGTCATTTTGTTAACCTTACTTTAATAAGTTAAACAGATATATTAAACTTAGTCTTGTCAAAATTTTGGAAATAGTTTTCTTTTCATTAAGATATTGTTAAAATGTTGGGGGTGTATGAATATATAACATTTTAGCTCATATTTAACTTAAGATTTTAATCCATTCTGTCTAACGTTAGTTATCCGTGCTGTTATTCGATTGAAATTTTCATTTCATAATGGCCGCTGCGTGACACTAGCGGCATCTAGTGGCTGTTTCCCAAACAGCAACAGAGTGTCGCCTCTTGGTGATTCTGTGCTTTTTGGACAAACACAAAGCACCCAAACATCCAGTGCTTTTTAATTTTCTCCATAAATAAAACTTGTTTCAGAGCTGGAGCAATGTTTTGTTCGTTTGTCATCCTCTGAAAAATGGTTGATGGTCACCTAGCAACAACAAAAGAGCACAAATCGCATTGACAATGTAGAGGGAAGCGATGCACCTCGCACTTTACACACACTTGTAGATGCGATATGTGAATGACAGGTCTTACAAATTAGTTAATGTTTTTACTACTATGAACTGATAATGAACAATACTTGTACAGCATTTGCTAATCATAGTTGACATTGTACCTGGTTCTGCGATAAATCAGCCTTCCTGTATCCAAAGTAATCCCACACAACAGATGTTGACTTTGCAGAACTCATCATTCCTGTTTATGCAATGCATTTGACCGTCTCCTGTTCTTGCGCTCTGTTTACTGCGTTATGATTGGGTCAAATAGCATACTGCGGAAAATTGTGCTGTGAGGCGATTTAGAAATCGTGCATGTTTAAATTGCAATTTCGATACGACTTCAAATAATCGCACAGCCCTATGCTCGATTATGATTTCTTACTGAATTTCCTGTAACAAATACTGACCTTTAAACATTTCATACTTCGCAGATTTAGTGATAATTCCAACATTAAATAAAAACATTGTACAGATGACTTGAGTGTTTGGCTGTTTTTCTATATAATTCATGTTTAGGTGATCACTTTTAGCTCAAAGTCAAATCATTATATTTTTTCTTTATATTTTGAAATGATACAAATCCATATTTTTATGCAAAGAATAAATACTAGAATTTGCAGATTAACCAAGACTGTTGAATCACTAAAAAAAATGACAAGCAGCCAAGATCAACAAGCATTTGTGTTAAAGACTTACTTTTCTCTGCGCAACTGCAGCAGCAGGCATGACAGAGCCTCAGGATGCTCTGTGAGTGAAGAGAGAGGAGAATTATGGGAAATGTTGGTGGTGTTGGAGTATATGTAGAGTGCCGGGGAAGAGTGATGCTCACCTTTGTATTTGAGGTGTTGTAAAATGGGGATGATGGTCTCCAGAGGGATACTGTGTGCCAGGAAAAGCTGCCATGTGCTGTACTGCTCAAACGTCTCCCAGTCCAGAGACTGAACTGTAACACACAGCCAAACACAGCATAATGAGAAGCCATGGAGAAATGCTAACATGCTAGATTTCGATTCCATCTGTGTTTCTTGTGTTTGTGTTTTTCTGGTGCAACATACACTCAAAAAAGATTTTCGCTGATTGTTCAGACTACATGTTTTAAATGAGCTTTAACAATTATTGAGTTTTTTGGGGAAGAACTTAATTGATTTAGGTTTGATCCACTATGTTATTTGTTAAATAATTTGTTAAAACAATTAACTTAATCAATTTGTGTTGGGACAACATGAAGGAATTGTGTGAAACTAAGCATTTTTTTAAAGTGTAGTGCTGGGCAAAAAACATTCATTATTGTGATATCATTTTATAGAGGAAAAAAATGTAACTCCTGTTTGATAATAATGTTTATGAATAAAAGTGGAACCATCATTCCCAACAAAAGTCCAGCAAGATTTTAGCTTCTTTACATGATGACAGATCTTGAATCAACAGCATTGATGTTCTCCAAGGCACTGACAAACACTGAGCCATGATCAATCCAGTTAAAATGCGATTCATGGATTTACCATGGTTTCACCTTCGAACAAGTAAGTGCACTATAGTTTGTGGCAGGACTGGGAGATCTATGAATTCTGAGGAGCTTTATGCATAGGTTTACCTATACTAATAATGATCTGAATCGTTATGAATGACAAAGTATTAATCAATGAATTTACTTTTTGAAGATACTCTGTTTCACTATTAATTTACATCCGAGTCATTTGACCATTTAAACATGCAGGAACTAATTAGCAATTAATTCTCAGTTAAGATATTGGTCACAATTTACAATAAGGTTTCATTAGTTAATGTATTTACTAACATGACCTAATTGTGAACAATAATTCTACAGAATTTAATAATCATGCTTCAACCTTTACTTATGCATTATAAACATTCAAATTCATGCTTGTTAACATTAGTTAATGCACACGAACTAACAACTCATTTTCATTACCTATTATCAGCAAATAAGTGTACTGTTCTTTGTTAATTCATGTTAGTAAATGCATTACTAACATGAACTAATACAACCTTATTGTAAAGTGTGAACAAACTATTTTGTTAAGGAAAAGAGCTGGCAAATTATTTAAAATTTACTTAATAAAGCTTCAGAAATATTTACCATCATAAATACAACACCTCAGAATAATGAAATGTTCATCTGGTTAATGTGGGTTTGTCATGTTCTGACAATAAAAGAGCCATTTAAATGAACAATTAACTTGAACTCAAAAGCAAAAATCTACCATTAAATGTCCAATCTCTGTTTCATTTTAGTTTAAAGTAATAATTGCTGATATCAAAGTGTAATAATACAATTTGACTTAAACCTGGAATCCTTGAACTTACTGAGAATGTTGAGGACTGAGTCTTTACGAAACATGACCAGATTCCCCATCATAACATGACACATGAGCTCCTGAAGCTGTGAGGCAAAAACAAAAGAGGTAGAGGTTATTGGAGATTTGAATAATAAATCCTCCTGAATATAATCTGTGCCAAAGGTGTATATCAGAAACCTGTGCTGAATCAATCACAGCCACGATCATGTTAAGGAGCTCGCCACTACGAAGAGTCTCATCTGGAAACTGTACAACATAAACACACAGAAAAACTAAAGGCCTGTTCATATCAAGACACAACAAACATGTCAATGAAACTCTGCTAATATAATCTGCCAAACACCAATGTCTGAATGCCATTAACACATTTTTACCATGTTCTGATCTTTTTTTTTCCTCAATTACACTGCAATGAAAACTCACCAGCCGATTAGATTTGCACCAAGGGTTTCTTCTCTAAGCTACATGCTAAATTCTCTGACTTTTCCCTGACTAAAAAGCTGAATTTCCATGATCTATAATGAATAGAAAAACAGGCAGCTGTTGTGTTGAGCAGTGAGCAAGAAAAAAAACAACAGCCCCAGGTAGTATTTTAACAGCCTGGTGACTGCATTTGACTTAAGTGACTGCCGGTTGACAAAAAAAAAGATACTGAAAAAAAAAGCCTGGCAAAAGGCATTAAACAATGCAATAAAAAATACCACAGTAGAGAAAAATACATTTTTAGAAACGCAAAGTAAAATTGAAAACAAATTAAAACTAAAAAACTCCTTGACTTTCAGTTTCTGAAATATATATATATATTCTATGATATTTCAGAAATTCCATGACCAGTGGTAACCCTGTTTTATGGCATGTAGAAATAGTGTCCGTTCATCCCAAAATGAAAGTTCTGTAAGTTTTTCGGTCCCTCTATTCAAGGTCTATTCACTCTGATGCTACAAACCACTCATTAAAAGATTCAAGTCAACATGATGAATTTTACAGTATTCAAATTTGGACATGGAGGTTCGATTATGCTTGCTTGATGTGTGAGATCCAATGATAAACATTGACGTGCATCACACGGCATGTTTGAGATTCTGTCTGGACTGAGGAACTAAATGAAGATTTTGATCACTTGATCTGACAGATCTTACAGGAGTGTAAAAATGCAACAGCTCTGAGAGATAGATTATGGGCTATATTATGAAGGCATTTAAATACCAGTAAAAGCACTTTAAAATCAATTCTGAATTGGATGGGCAGCCAATAGAGGCCCCTTAGAAGAGGAGTAATGTGGTCATGTTTCCTACCATTACAGATGAATCTAGCAGAAGCATTTTGAACCAACTGACGATGAAAAATTTGTCATTTCAGTAGCATTTACATCAATTTAATCAAATAATCTCCTTTAAAAGTTTAAAAGTCATATTAGGCCATAATATTCTTTCATTTGCAAAAATATTAGCAAATTAATAATTACAAATGATTACATATTAACAAAAATATGTTAAAAACTGAAACAAAAGGCATTTTAAAAACCCAAGACGACCCTAATTTGGTCACAAGACCAGAACTGCTGCAGCTTTTAAATAGAAGCATAGTTTAGTTGTACTCTCGAACAGCTTTTGTCAAGAAAAGACTATCAGAGGAAAAAACAAAACAAACAAACAAACAAAAATCGATAACCAGCTTTATGTCTGAACAGTTTAGTGTTGTCTGATAAACCCCACAGCGAATACAAAAGCAATTACCTCTGAATAGATGGAGGGGGTCAAGTAGCACAGTAGTCTCACGTCATCCTCCTGACAGGCCTTCATGTCCATCATCAAGCAGGTGTGCAGGTCTCCCAGAGCTGTAGCCTGAGCGAACGATTCGTACAGGCTCATCTTCCCTGATGCTGCTTTGCTGTAAAGACATACAAAAAAGGGTCAACTATGAAAACACTAAGATTTCACAGCACAGAACTCGGCAAACAAAAGGAGAACAACAATTTATAAATGCCAAAATATCTATATAAGGCACTCAACAAATCTCCAGCTTTCAGTAATTATTGTCTGTGTTTGAAGATTGATTTCAAGCAATATTTCACCACAGGTCTAATATTATTTCTGTATAGATTCAGATGTCTTCAAAATGCATCACTATTCCCTCTTGAATGGATGCTGAAGTTTTACTGTTTTTAACAGCAGATGGTGATGTGTGCTTTTGGTACCACTGATGGGAATAACGGTGTAATAAATAGACAACGTTACTAAGGGAATTACTTTTTTCTTAGATAAGGAGTAATCAAATACATTTCTGGTTCCTCTGTTACAACAACATTACCAAGAATAAATTATATATTATTAGCAATTGAGTTCACTGGTCTGTCTACCTCTTTCTGTCTAAACTGCTTTGGTGTGCGCTTTGAGGGGGTGAGTGGGGCACATTACGAATAAGGATTATCATGTGTTTGTTGAGTGTGGGACAACCACATAACTGATGATGATTGGCTATAAACGCAGGTGACACTTTCACAGAAATAGATATAGGGCTGGGAGGTATATCAAGTTCTAGAGATATATTGATATGATTCCCCAAAGCGATGCAGGATTATCCAATATCTTTCATATCAATATGGCTTGAGGCCACACATGTGGTAAACAGACCACTCCAAGGTAGCACATGAGCTCCACCTGCACAAAGGTGCGCATGTGCCAACAAACCAATCACTTCCTGAGAGAACTCATCGTTCGAGTCATATAAAAGATTAGTTCAAAATGAATGAATTGTTCAAGAACGACCCATAACTACACGCAAACATGGAGGTACGTGTAGCCCCGGTCAACACAGAAAAGTGGCACGATATTCTTAATGCGGTAACGCATCTCATTTTTATTTGAACCCATGAACCATATGCTAAGTGTCAGTAGTAAATGATTGTTATTCTAGTAAAATGATTGTTTGCGGCAATGACTGTTTACATTTATAAGCTTAATCAGCATTTCATCACAGTACTCTAAAAATATGAGATGTAATGAAATAGTTTCAGTCTATTCGTTTTTATCTCTTCATTTAAATATTTAGTAAAACAAGTTTAGTCAAAAACAAACAGAAGTGTATGAGTTATGGTTTTGTTTACTTTGTTTTTTGCACAGCAGGGCTGTGTATAGTGTTAAGCCGGAATAAACCCTGTAATGTATTTATTTCTAAAAGATTTTTTATAATTTGAAATGTTGTGCAGCTTATAGTGTTAAGCAGGAGAAATACCTGTACTGTATTTTATTTTTTTAAAGATTTTGTGCAGCTGTTTATTTGTAAACAGGTTTGGAAACCCCTTTGTTTGAATTCAATTTTGCTCAAAAACAGTTTAATAAAGGTTCAATGAAGGCTTTGACTCAAGAAACCATTTATGGAGAAAAAAAAATTATATATATATATATATATATATATATATATATATATATATATATATATATATATATATATATATATATATATATATATATATATATATATATATATATATATATATATATAATATTTATTTTTTCTCCATAAATGGTTTGAGTAATAAATAATAAATATATATAAAGTATACCGTCATTCCTCCTAAAAATACAGAGATAAGAATTTGCCCAGCCCTAGCAACTAAAACTAGTTTAGTATTGCTCTGACATGCAGAAACAATCAATAGTAACAAAACAAGTCAATCATGTCAGTAAAATTTTGGACTAAGTACTTTACAATCACATTATAATATCATCAGTTTGCTGAGAATGAAGGAGGGATCCACAAATCTTCTGTGGACATGCATATTTAAGTCATTTAACCAACTAACATGACTCAGGTGTACTAACAAGTGCTCTTCCTTGTGGGCATTTGAAATGTACAATTAAAACTAAAACTAGCCTAGAATGTCATCTGCTGCTAAGCTCTGAATCGATTCAAGAGAAAATAGCCATGCACTTTGCAAAGCCAATAACTGGAAGCCAAATTGAAATCAAAACTGAATTTAAAATGCCTAGGGTCTCACTTGCAAACGTAGAATGTGCGCAGCTGTAAGTAAACTAAGTAAATATATTTAACTTAAATATTTATTTATTTGAACCACTTTAAAATTACCATATGTGCCATAATCATTCATAAATTAAAAAATATAATTCTGGTGTATGTTTACTTTTAGGAAAGTTTATACACAATTTTTATAAGCTAAATTCTACACAAATTTTATATAACGCTTAGTTTGAACCTGGCATAAGACAGATTGGACAAGCTAATTGGATACATTTCGGACTAAGCAATGAACATTTGCGTCTACCTGGCTTTGAGGTAGTACAACAGATGATATCCGATTTTCGGCTGTTTCTGGTAGAGCTCAGCGAGCAGGTCCAGCAGAACAGAAAAGCCGCTGTTGTCTTCCTGCATCTGACACAAGTTCCTGAAGATCAGGCACACCGGCTTACAGACAGACTCCTCCAGTGACCTGCAAACACACGCACACAGCAACCTATTAGCCTTAATCAGCATTTAGAAAAATGAACGGGGCAACATGGGAAGTCGGATCAGAGCACATTGCAGACAGAAACCAAAAACAAAAGGTTAACATCCAACCAGACGGGAAGTCAGACAGAAACATACTCTTCTGTGATCTCCTCAGGCAACACATCTCCTCTGAAGTGACTCTTAAACAGTTCAGCCAGACAGGAAGCCAGAGTGGACATCTGCTCAGAGTCAAAGTCCTCCTAAATGAAAAACAAAATACATTTGAATTGCCAGCCATATTTACAGTACAAATTGAAGTGTTGTCAACGAGCAAACAAACCTCTAAAATGAGATCCACAATTTCCTGCATGACCTCACAATGTGTTTCTGTGTCACTGAGAGAGAAAGAACAGCATAAATTAGGCTAAAGCAATTTAGGCTTTTATACAACCACAATACTATCATTAATCCTGTGTCTCACCTCCCCTTCTGCAGCAGCAGGACCCTTTCTTTAAGTGCCTCGTCCAATTGATCAACGAACGGTGTGATGTCAGCAGGTTCGTCAATGTACGTTTCCTTGAGCTGATGGAACCTGAATTCTCGTTTTTTACCTTGAGATAAACAAGGGTTCATATAATGATGGCACTAAAATGAGCTGAAAATACAAAAGTGGGTCACGGGCATCATTCAGAGCCAGACTCACTGATCTAGATCCTGAACAACAAAGCAGAGCACATGGGCTCAGGTGAACTAGTGCTTTTCTATTTAATTGGCTGGTCTAAAGTGCATCTGCTATTACTTGCAAGAATCTTACCCTTATTGTTCAGCTCCTCCTCATCGTCACTAAAGGTAGCATCTGTGTTGTCATAGCAACCATCCTCCTTATCGAGCACATGATTGTCCATCTCCAAAGGAACAGATTCCTCCATTTTTACTACAGAATATAAGAGGAGAAAAATGAAATGCTTTTAGTAATTCATTTCCACCGACTTCTGAGATCATAACTTGTTATATATTAATGCATTTGTTGCTATATTTTATATCTACATGACACACTTAACTAGGGGCTCTAAACCAGTAGAAGGCTTCAGCACAGGGCTGGGCGATTTGGTCTAAAATCAAAATCTCAATTAATTGAACATTTTAACTCGATTACGATTAATGAACGATTATTTTATTTACTTATTTTATGTTTTTGCCCTCATAGTTCACTGACAAGTTTTGTACAGTAAAAAGGCTCACATATTGCAAGTGAGAGATTTTTGAATTAAAGGTGGATTACTTGATTTTAAAATAATAAGTAAACACACACTATCTATTATCTATGATTATTTATTGAACACCAATGCTGAAATTAAAACACACATTGATTAAAACGCGGCTCTCTGCGCCGCACACCCTCGTCACCTATACCTAACTGACAAAATCACAAAGCTTGTGCTTTGTCATTGAGACGAGTAGTTACATTTGTTTTGAGAGGTGTGCAGGTATGCGAAGGCTGCGCCAGACTGTACATGTGCGCTTGGCAGAAGTATAAATTCAGAATAATATAAAAAGTATATATCATAATATAATAACTATAAATTAGCCATGTGACTCCACACACGGTAGGGAAAGAAATCGAAAAAAGTGAACCGGAAAAATTTGATTGATTATAGGTTCTAAATGTCGATTTCGATTACTTTTCGATTAATCGCCCAGCCCTACTTTAGCATAGATTCTAAGATGAAGCAAAAGGACTTAAATTGTTTAAAATAAATCATAGTGTTCTTACAGAGATGTTAATTATAATGTTTATAGCAGTAATTTACCCATTCGTAGACCCACAAAGAATCTGCGCACACAGAAATCCACAGATTTTTAGCCCATCATTGAGTCTGTATTTACTCGTGTAAATGTGTGTAAATTTATATTTATTCAGTTTTTAAATTCATTTCACTAATATTATTGTGATATAATAATAGTAATAATAAAATCATCATGATTTGTTTATAATACAGTTTGTTAAGTCATATTTTCTGTCTTTCAGTAGACATGTCATATGAGAGACTTGCTTTATTTAACAAATATGTTGATCTAATTGGATTTGCATTGTAAGCATTAAATAAAAGTTAAAAAGGTATTATTTTTTTTATTTCATATGTTAAGTTATTAGTTATGATACTCCCAAAATCAATCCGCATAAATCTGCAGATTTTTTACAAAATTCTCTGCAGAAATACTGTAGCTAAAAATGCCCACAGATTCTGTCTGGCCTAAGCATTAGTTACTACTTAAAGCATTAACTAACATTAACTAATAAAGATCATGTTAACATTTTCTCAACTTTCAGTTTCTATTTAAAGAATTTGTCAATTAGTGGTGTGTTTTGTCATTTTTTATTAATGGAATATGTCGATTTAATCTTTAATTCTGCTCGTCACAAATGCAACAAAGAAATGTTAGCAATCTTTGAAAATTTACTCTTAAAAAACAAAAAAACAACTGGTAACATTTTACAATGAGTTTGTAATAGTTAACGCTTTTACTAACATGAAACAACAATGAACAACACATTTATTACAGCATATATTCATCTTTCTTAATGTTGGAACTGTTGGTAAACTGTTAGTTCATATTAACTCAGTGCGTTAATGACAGTTGTTGAACTATGATCAACAATTAATAAATGCTGTACAAGTTTTGTTCATTTATTAAATTACTAACATTTGACAGTTTCTTCTTTTATGCTGATGTGTGTTAAATGTATAAAATATTGAATGATCTTGCACCACCACCTCTCAAACAACGTGTGATTGTCTGCAAGGACATTATAAGATGGACTAGGTCATCGGTTATAGGTGATTGTCAAGTTAAACTCAAAAGAACTGCCAGTCAGAGCAGCAGAAAGATGGAATAAAATACCAGTGCACATTAGAGAGAGCATCACTTTTAATAATTTTAAAACTGTTCTTAAAATTTGGCCTAAAGAAAATCAAAATACGCAACCACTGATTTGATTTCATTTTATTGACAATGATGTAGTGTATGTATTGTACTATATTGTACCATTTAAAAAATGGCTAATATAGCTAACTTTGCTTTATAGCTAACTTTGGCACAACATGTCATGCTGTACATTGTCCCTGTATAAATAAATAAAATAAATACAAATTAAATAAAATTCTTAGATCATGTTAGTAATTATATTTACAAATATTAACTAAAGAAACCTTATTGTAAAGTTTGACCAAAATGTCTTTGTTTATTTTAGTTAATGTTAAACTGAAATCATATCAAATGCTTTTTAAATTCAGAATAATAAATGTATACCTGGAATATGTGACAATTAAACTAGGACAGTTTTTAAATGTAGAAATTTTATAGATGCAAATTATACATCCTGAATTTAATGGAAATTAATAAAACTATTAAAAACAAACTTCCTTTTTCTAATAAACCTAAATATTTCTAGTCAACCTCCAAAATGTGTTATTAATAGTGTTATTAAAAATACCAAATTCGTTATTAATATAAGTGTAAACACTGAAAAACATTCAGTTACTGAAATTTACTATTAAATTACATTAAGAAAGTTTTTATTAAACATATATTAGTTATTACATATAATAACTACTACATGGAATTATATTAATATTAAACAACATTAGTGTTTATGTAAATATTTATTTGAATAAAATGTTCACATCTTGTTTTTGTAACTAAAATCTTTTGAAATGCTGTAGAAATTCCTGTGAGAAGCCTTCTACACTATTTTCAGTTGCATTTCAATAAAACACTGCTGGTATGAAGCAATATACATATTACCCTATCAGTATTGCTTAATATAAAAACTATTAGACAATTTCAGCTCCTCTTCAATCTCAGTATACTGAAAAGCATGCCAGAATGTGTGGTTTTTATGACATTCGGGTTTGATGTTTGATTGAAATGATGGTGTGCAGGTCTGACCTTCTGTGGGCGGTGAGGGGGAACTGCAGAACTCTGGGAAACGCTCTCTTAACATAGACCGCAGCTCACGGTCCAGTTTAGGGTTGTCAAACAGAGGTGCTAGATGACTGAGAGAGCAAGAGAAATTCAGGATACTTATACAGAAAGAATCTCTACACACGAGTGCTGTTCGTGACAAAGTGTGTGTTATACTCACGCTAGAACTCTCTTTTCCATGATAAAGTTGAGAGAGTTGAAGACGCCCTGTCGCACTTGACCCTCAAGAGGTGGGAAAAAGTGTGGGATGATCTAAATGAGAATAGGAGAGCAGGTGAGACTTAAAAACAATAGCTGCTATTCAAAATGCACTTAACTTGAATTAGGCTACTTATTTTTGAGTCAAACAGAATATACAGTAGAAAAGAATGTAGGGTGTAACTTTATTTGACAGGACTAGACTGGCCCTGCGACTTCTGTGATGTGGAAAATGTGGGTGGAATCAAGTCGTAAAAACAGAATTAGCTGTATAATGTGAAATGTGCTTCTCAAAGTAGTGATCATAATTACAACATTAATGAATTATATATACACACACACACACACACACACACACACACACACACACACACACACGAGTGTGTAAAAAAAATACATAAATACATACACAAACACACATACAAATATACATACACACAGTTGAAGTCAGAATTATTGGCCCCCATTTGATTTATTTATTTATTTTTCCCCAAATGAAGTTTAACAAAGCAAGGAAATTTTCACAGCATGTCTGATAATATTTTTTGTTCTGGAGAAAGTCTTATTTCGGCTAGAATAAAAGCAGTTTTCATTTTTAAAAAAACATTTTAAGGACATTTTTTAGCCCCTTTAAGCTACATTTTTTTTTCAATAGTCTACAGAACAAACCATCATTATACAATAACTTGCCTAATTACCCTAACTTGCCTAGCTAACCTTATTAACCTAAGTAAGCCTTTAAATGTCTCTTTAAGCTGTATAGAAGTGTCTTGAAGATTCTTGGTTAATATATTATATTATTATTGGTGTCTTGGTTATTATAAATGAGTTATTAAACTATTATGTTTAGAAATGTGTTGAGAAAATCTTCTCCGTTAAACAGAAATTGGGGGAAATAAACAGGCAGTCTAATAATTCAGGGGGGCTAATAATTCTCACTTCAACTGTATATATACACACACATATACACTTATTTTTGTTTTAATTTTGTTAAAATCTATTAAACAAATTTATTGAATATGATTTCCGAGTACTCAAATTTATGGTAAACATTACAATTAAAAACAGGAAAAAAACAATGCCAATTTAAGAAAATTATTCAGAATTTAGGGAAAATGGATTTAATAGGGCCCTAATTTACTAAATGTATTATTAAAAATCAAATGCTATATCGGCTCACATTATTTAATGAACCTGAGCTAAGATGAAATAAAGCCTGTTTACATTAGGGGTGTCAAAATGAATTGTTTCTTCGGTACACCTCGATGCAGACATGGACAATTCGGTATTGGTTCAGTAATAGATCATAACCGGTTTTTACGTACGGACGCCATTTATCTCATACGTGCTATATTACAGTAGCGTATTATGGCGAGGAAGATGAGGGTGAGTAATTAAAATATTCCAACTACTTAACGCAGAAACTCTGCACAATTCACTGTGTTAGTGTTTGCTGGACAGTCTGAAGTTACAGCAGAAGACCCTATTTCACTGCTATGGAGAAAATGAAAGTAACTGTTACTCATCGGTAGGGTCAGACAGAATCTGCGAACATGTTTTCCTATTTCTGCGAAGAATTTTGTAAAAAATCTGTGGATTTATGCAAAATTATTTTGGGAGTATCATAACTAAAAACTTAAAAAATAATTTTTTTTTAGTTTTTTAACTTTTATTCAATGTTTACAATGCTAATCCATCTAGATCCACTTATTTGGTAAACAAGTCTATCACATAATATCAACTAAAAGACAAAAAATATTACTTTACAAACTATATTGTAAATAAATCAAATGAACACTTTCATATTAGTCAATATTATTACTGAAATTAATTTAAAAACTGAATAAATATAAATTTACACAAATTACACAAGTAAATAAATAGACTTTATGATGGGCCAAAAATCGGCAGATTCCATGTAGGCCTACTTATCGGTGAACAGCGCCACAGCGTTAGAGCCAATTGCAGCCCTTTCAGTTGAGTGCGTGACCAATCACAGGTGTGTAAGGACTCGCTCGACAACACTCAGAAAGCAACTGGGATATTTACATTTGTTTATTTGCTATAAATGCAATCTGTGCTTTTAATTTTGTGTTTTTAAAAGGTACAGTTTAAATATCTGACTGTTTTTATTAAAGGACAAAATTGTATTACAAATAATATATAAATATATTTATAAACTTTAATACAAGAATTGTTGTGCTGTAAAGTAAAATTTTTACATTTTGTATGGACAGCATTGTCAATGCACCGTGATGTCAAATTAAACCGAATCCATGGCATGATAATCGTAACCGAACCAAACAGTTAACCAGTGTAGGTTCACGCCTCTACAATTCATATTGTAAAAAAATTAACTGCTTATTGTTACAAAACATGTATAAAAGTTTGAACATGTATGGATGAATTCTGCACCATTTAAAAAAAAAAAAAAAGCTACTGCTTAATTCTGGTGATCTTATTTTTGTGGTCATTTCCCACAGTAAAGTGAGTGAAATGAACAAGCTCCTAGATGCAGTAAAAAGTGAGAACGTGTTACTCACCCGACACATGAAGTCCAGTAGTGTGGCTGTAATGGCAGGATGTGGCTTCATGGAGTGATGCATTACCAAAATGGCTGGCTCTAAAAAAAGACAAAGAGATAGAGAAGAAAGAAAGAAAGAATCTAATTAAGAATCTGGGTTGAGGCTAAACATGTGGTTTATTCTTATCTGTTTATAAAGTCAAAGCTAAAATGACAAGAAGGACTTCCTTGCTCTCTTACCGATGTTCATTATGCTGTCTTTCTCTGGGTTGAAGAAGAGCCAATCATAGAACAAGGCCAGTTTGGCATTGGATGCAGCAACATTAGACTGCAGGGAGAGATGTGATCGCATTAATATGAACTCCAAACATAACGAAAAAGATGTGCTTTCTAGCGATTCTGGAGTAGTTGCAGATGTCGTATTTTTGAAATTGCTTTCAACAGCCTATTACCGTGCAGGTTGTCAGAAGCCAGCCAATGATGGCCCAGCGGGGCAAAATATCCGAGCTCAGCACTTCATTGGATGGATGAACCACGCCGCATATATAACGAATGAGGTCACAGCGCAGTGATTGGCTCTCAGCTGTGGACAGATACTGCCGTTGAAACCAGTCCTGATAGCGCTTCTGCTGACCAAACCTAACCTGCAGACACAGAAAGGAAGAGCGTTCGACATACAAGTCACAATTATTAATGTGTCAGTTTTTTGTGTGCATTTTTACCCGTGAGGTCATGAACAGCAGCTTGGTCTCCATGTCAGGGGTGAGTCGGCAAGCCAGAAACTTGCGTGAGGTTCTAGAGGTAAGGAGCTGCAATATACCTGAAGGATGGGAAATTTTTTTTTATAAATGTTCATTATTTTAATACTCAATAATCTTGTGTATTCTGTCTATGAATTGCGCTCTTGCACACCTGTGAATTGTGGGCTGAGGGTTTGAGGACTGTGCAGCAGGTCTCGCCACACCAACTCCATCTCGGGAATACGAGCCACATTCTGTAAGAGTCTGACCAGATCCCTCCCGATGATAAAACACTCCATGAACTAAAAATAAAAGAAGAAAAAGAACTTAAACACTTGAAACATATACAAAAATTAGTTTGTTATGGGGGCCAGTTCATGAAAAGCATCCCAAAAGAGGGTCCGAAGAGATGACTTGCAATATAAGTGATGAGATGACAACAGCAATATAAGAGCCCATATGCTGTTTTGACATAGAATATTAGGCAGAATGTAGAACAACATGTTTTCCCAACAAAATGGAGAAAATTAAATACGTGGCTGATTATTTAATTATCGAAATGATTGCACGCAGCCCTAGTGCGCTAAAAAGACCAAAGAACATTTACATAAGATTTGCAAGGTCAATTTTGATTCAATGTTGTCTTTAAATCTGTTGAATAATTGCTCGCAGCCTAATTTAATCACAGCTGGTTCAAGCCCAAGTCACAAGCTAAATCCCAAGTGTTCTCTTGGGAAGTGCTGACCCAGATAAAGACATCACAATCCTGCTTTAGTGCCCTTGAGCGAGACACTTCACCTCAGCCAGCTCCAGAGGGAGAGTTCTCCAAATTAGTGGACGATGAAAAAACTATTTATATTTCATTTTAATTCAGGCTCTTTCTTTTATCTTTTAGTACATTTGGTGAATTTGAAAATGTTGGTATCAAAGTGTTGTATCATGGCTCAATGTGTGTCTAAATCAATGCCAACGTGTGCAAATCTTGGCCAGTTTTTTTGCACAGAAAATATGTGCATATTGTTTTTAGACATCACTGTACTCACCCTCTCTCGGAGCAGCCCGATGCAGAAGTCCACCTCCCTTTGTCTGAGGGGCAGCAGGTTTGTTGTACCATGGTCCACTATGAGCCGCAGGTACGTGTACAAAGACATGGCCACTAACATCCCGCTCTTTAGCACCCACTCCCTGTCCATCACACAGACACAATCTTGAGACTGAATAATAAGCTCACACTGGTCGATTTGCATGGACGTAGTTCACTCCTACAGTGCAGCAGTCACGTCACATGTTGTTTAACTCAAAACTTCTCACCTCTGGTCCACTAAGATGTCCAACACATTCTCTGCCAACCACAGGTTTTTGCTGGAAATGTCTCCCCCTGCGGAGTGACGTATGTTAGATACGCACACATAGGAATACGCTGTAAGTACATAGCATGATTTGCATTTGTGTGTGAACATACCAGCGATCTGTTTCATGAGCGTCATGAGGACTCCATCTGCTCCAATGACTCCACTCTTCACTAGCTCTCTGACCAACCACACCAGCTGCCCACACATAGAAGACAAGCGTTAATATGATGTTTCAGATGTTGCATTTCCTGCATTTTGTGAATGTAAAAAGTTTCACAGATTAAAGTACACAATTTTAAACAGTTACCAACTCCCAAAAGTAGGTTTGAACTGCCTGAAACTTATTTATTTATTTAGGTTTTAATGCCATATCAGCAGCATTGGCTATATTCATGGCAAAAACATATAGTAAATATACAAAATATAATCATATCAGTTTCTTAACAAACATACTTTGTAAAAAATAAAAAATACACAATATATGTCATATACAATCTTTTAGTTTGATCAAAGATAAATACTCTAAAACTGCACCAGAAGACACCTTTTCAAACATTTCACTCGAATAAAAACGTTCTCTATTATCATTTAAAATACACATTCTATTAAAATATGCTTTATCGTCAAAATATTCTTACACAAGTCACAAATCATTTTTTCTTCCCCTTTCAATAAATATGCGTGTGTGAGTCGAGTGTCCAATTTCACATCTCATATGTACTACCTGGTCATGTCTGTTTTCAAAATTATAATCATTTTTTTCATTTACAAATTGATTCCCTTCATACAATTTGTTATTCCTACATTCATCCCATTCCATTAATTTCTCATTAATATACAGATTTAAAACAGGTTTAAAATCAGACACCGGAATTTTACATTCTGTTATCTCTAATAACAGAATGTTCTCTTCTGTTAGCTGCTTTGAACTGCCTGAAACAATTAATCAGTAATTCAATAGTATATGAAATGTATGGGGACATGCTCCCCTATTTTTTTTTTTTTTTATAAAAGATAAATTCCTCCCCCGCATTTTGTTATCGGACAGTTCATGATCATGTTATGCTGAGGTTTTCTTGGAGAAACGTATATAAATGCAGAATGATTTAAAATTCAAAGAGAGTCTATACATGACATTCACGTTTTTATGACAATCAGTCACTCAGTCATGACTGAGTCAGTCATGCCCTATCTTGCACCCGTGCTTCATTCACTATTAATAGAAGTACATTTGAGAGGAGTTCAAATCTGCAAAAAAAGTTCTTCACTTCTTATTCATGAATAGGTCAAGGAGCATAAAGTGGCATGTGGTTTGAATTACTTGAAAAAATACAGATTTTTTTAAAATTGTGGTCTGCCTTACAAAACAAAAAAAAAGTGGATTCATTCCTTTGTGCCATTTACAGTATACTGTATATACACAAAACATGTCAACTATACATTTTAATAAAATATTTGTAATAAACTGCACCTTTAGTGGTACAAAAGCTTGTCACTGGGGTAGTACCATTAAAAGGACACCTTATCCTTTAAAAACGGTAACACAGTAGTAAATTAGACTACCATTATTCACTTTAAAATTAAGCTGTGAAGCTTTTTGTGAAAATATATCATAAGCATACATGCTGATGTACCTCTAAAAGGTTACATTTTTTAACAGAATTCTTTTTTTTTGGAGAGTGCGAAATGCAATGTGCAGTATACAGTACAGAATGTCTATTTCTTCTTTTCTCCGGTTTTGATTCATATTTTTACATGATATTTCACCCCCCATTTTAAAATTATGGTTAAAATCCTGATTCCATACTTCCTTCCAGCATCATTCTTGTTAGTAGATAGCAAATTTGCATAATGCCAATGTCTACTTTGACCCTCAAACACAAGAGATTGAACTGATAGGAAAAAAAACACTGCCGTCATTACAGTTCATAGCACTGTGGTTATAGGTGCTGAGGAAGCATCCAGAGCTGAAATTCAGATATCAGATTTATTCAGATATTCACGTGTTGTAAGCACTGGACCAGACACAACAGACTGGCCTGTCAGTGCGAAGTAGGCTCTCAGTATTAAAATGACAATACAGATTTATGAACTGCAGAATATATTATTTCGGAATCAATATCGCAATGTGCACATACGCAATAATCACATCATAGGTTATGCAATATTGTGTCTGGATTATAGTTGTCCAGCAGCCACAGTTCAAAACACTTTAATTTTATTGAATTGCTTATACAATTAAGACTGTTTAGTGTTATTTTGATTAATTATTTCATTTATTTCTTTATCTGAATAGCAATACTCCCCAGAAAACCATAAAGCACTGTTCATTTTATTACTGTTTAACTTTTTTTATTTATCTACGCGTGTAATTTGCTTGCTATATTTTTTTGCAGTTTTTTTTTAATTCAGTCACCTTTAGAATCATTCTGAAAATAGTGAAATATTTTCAAACAGCACTACCTAAGCCATCTGGTCAAACTGTATTCATATTGCAGTGTGTATGTATGTGTACATGTATACATATATTCTAATATCTTGCACCCTAATGCATATACACGCATATATCGTTGTTTGCAAATATCATTATTAGAAATGGCATATAAAAGCTAATTAAATATATTAATACATTTTGTAATGGAACATAAAATTTTATGGACAATTTACATCAAGCCGGTTTTAAAATAAATCAGGTTTATCATTACAAACAAATCTCATTAGTTTAGCTGTATATCTATTGTAATGAGTTATTGGCACTATTATACAGCTCCTTGACACATAGGTAAATAATATAATATAATATAATATAATATAATATAATATAATATAATATAATATAATATAATATAATATAATATAATATAATATAATATAATATAATATAATATAAGGCTCTTTAAACAAAGCCAACTGGTCAATAAGAATAGAGCAATTTCAAAAGCCAGCTCATTTCTTCCCCACCAGTGCAAATGACATCCGACTGGAACCCACCTGTGTACGGCACACATCCTGCAGCTTAAGAAACTTCTCCATGAGGATCTGATTGATTTTCATGAGTACCACGTTCATGCCGTCACGATTCACCAATGTCAGGTCCCTGTAGCACTGCAGAACACAACGCCATATTAAAGTCATCATAAGAATCAAAACGGACAGGGTTTATGTTGTCAGCACACACTGACTTTCTTGAGGAGAACAATTTATCAGTGTTAATCAAGTTAACTCACAGAAAAAAAAAACGGATTATTTTTAATCAAATCTGAAAATTTGCTTCCACTCTGGAATAACATTCCTTCTCTGATGACATCAGTTTAACAGCTTGTTCAGAATGTCCTTAAAGTTTGCGTGAACAGGAAGCTGCTGAATTTTCATTACGTTTCAGTATGTTCAACTACTTCAAACTGAAACAGAATATTGAGTAGGGGGTGGGGCTTTCTTTGCACATCATTCACTTGTCGGGTGTGGTTAAAAATAATGTGGCTGACATAAACAGAGAAGGACCACCACTCCAAACGCAGAAGCGTATGGTCAAAGTTTGATTGAAGATCATTACCAAAACAAAAACAAAAAATAAAATCGAGTGGATCAACTTACACAGATTAATTATTCACCTAAAGCATAACAATGTGCCATAGCAAAGCACAAATTGTACATTATGCTTTTACGCAGACTTTGACCATTCTCTTAGTTTGCTGAGTGAGACTCTGAGGAATAGCACTAAAATAAAACAAGACCACTGAATACTAGTGAAGTCGTTACAAGCGATCCAGTTAACACAGACTTTAATAGTGGGAAGTGCTTTTATTGCATGTGTATGATTCAAATGTCATGAGCATACCCGCTGTGCTTGTGGAGACTCTGTGAGAAGAAGCATGAAGAGACCCAGACACACCTCCTCATGTTGCTGTGGACCCTTACACACCTGCACACACAATTAGCAAACGCTTTCATAAAAAAAGATTCATCATCATCATCACCATCATCATCATTATCATCACCATCGATAATGGTTCGAAACAAAGTCAATGCATGTAGAATTTTATCAAGTAGTTTTCAGCCACATTTTATTGATTTAATTTTGAATAGAAGACATCAGGGCAATAGCAAGTTACAAGTTTGATTGGAACTTATGTACCTCAAATGATCATCATCGCTCAAATTCATTATCCAGTAAGCCGTGGCTAAAGGTCATTCCGTTCTTCTGTCTAATAAGCCCTAGGCTAAATCTAATGCAGCATACTACTGTTTGAAACGTTTATCATTATATAATGGCCGCTGTTTCGTGTACTATTTTTAAACAGCTGCATGCAGCGTATAGGTCAAAGATGTGACATCACATTTATGGGCCACATCAAAATATATCTGCAAAAGTGTATTTATATACATAGAATATATATTAAATTTAAGTTTAAGGTTTCAAACTACTTTTGCAAAAAAAAAAAAAAAAAAAGAAAAGAAGAAAAAGGTTCCATCTTTTGTTAGCATTGCATGTAAAAACAAAACAGCGTACTTATTTTGACAAGTACTTGTTAAATATATATAGATAGTAATCAAGAGACAAAATGTATCATATGTAAAAGTACAACTAATTAGTGTTTTTTGGCTCCAAAGTAATCTTTAAATAAAATTTTTCAACAGTTCTTGTCCTAAATATGCCTGGACAGATTTTTTTTTTGGTATATAAACTAGTGTTACACAAAATTACATGTTACTTTGTGTCTTCTGTAAAGTCTAATATCCTTATTTTTGTTTATAAGAATTAAACAGGACACATTATTATATGCAAAAATTTGTAAGGTGTATTTCACATTGTTTTTTCACAACAGCTATGACAAACTATAATTGCAGATTTTTAAAAGTAATAATTATATTCATCTCGAATCTATTTGTTTAAAATATATTCAACATTTAGAAAAGATTAAGTGTCAAATCAGCATATAAAATAATTTCTGAAGATTGTAAAATTATCATTTAATAAAGCATTTTACTTTATTTAAAGTAAAATAAAGTAATGAAGTAAATGAGTTATTTTAATTAGTAAAATATTTTACACTATTACTGTCACCAATGTATTTGTGACCAAAAAAGTTCAAAAACATCTAGAAATCATACTGATAGTTAATTTCAAAATTCAAAGTGTAATAGGTATTTATTAAAACAAACATTGGTGACAAATCTTTGAGTGCTTCATAATATGTAGTAAATGTTTCACTGCAATAATCAATAATGCAGTCTGGTATGCTCTGAAGTGCATGTAAAACTAGACCCTTCTGCCACAATTATATTCTTAGTATGGTAAACTAATGTTTAAATTATAGCTGCATTCTATGCCAAGCAATAGTTATAGTACTTTTTATACGCATGTTGACAACACGAACATGCAGATATAGTAAGTTATATGGACAAAGAGTTTTCTCTATTAGAAACCAAAAATACCTTTAAGTAGGTAATTAAATATTTTAAAGGCAGACAAATAAACTAGAAACAAAAAACTATTCTACAGACATTTTTACTAACATCACATTTACCAACACTGGGTTGTTTGAAAAGTTCCCTGAAAAACATACACTAAAACATTTTAAAATGTTGAATATTCATTGATATTTATATTACGGTGTTGTATTCTGATTTTTTAAAGACTCATTTGTTTGATCTATTGTGTTTTCAGTTTGAGAAAAGTCCTTTATACATAAAAGTGAATTATTATTAATAAAATAAGTCTAATTTGAAATTCCATTTTATTTCTAGGTGTTTATGATGTGTTATAATAAGAAAGTATAATTGATAAACACTCACATGAGCAGTGAGGGCATCATTGGCTTCCCGCTCTGACAGTCCATTGGTTATAGATGTGGTGATGCTCATACACCTCTCCAAGCGCTGAAACACACACACAAACAGAGGTGAGCACATTGCAGAGCAAAATATGTGCAAACATGCATATTATGCCAAAAAAATAACACTGCAGATCTCAACAAATAATACATAAACACCCTAATCCCTGAGTAAGAACATGACTTTCTAACAGTTTAACAGCTTTCCAGGCAGATGCACAGTCAGTGACACCATCAGCTGTCATGTTCTACATGTATGACATGATAACATCAGCACACATCATGTTTACATCGCTTCCACAGCTCCTCTTTTTCCATTTAAATGCTCTTATGTGGTATTAAAAGGCTACAAAGGGCATTCCTGGAACTATGCTCCCTAGTTCTGACGGATCTTACAAGTCTGATAGTGTCAACTTCTCCATTCGGGCTGTCTCTTTTGTTATTGCACTTAGTTTTCGGTATGTTTTTCTTCGCAAGTGTGTGTTGTGAAGGACGAACTGACACATGTATGCTGATGGCCGATGGGAATGAGTCGATCCCTACCTCCTCCAGCTCATCTTTGGCGTCCAGGCTGGTGGACACCAGAAGGCGACCCTGCGCTTTACCCTTAGCCGGCGAGGGCTCCATCTCCTCCCGCCTCGCTGCGCCCACACACACGGGACCAGACGGGGGTTTAGGGCGCTGTTTGAACCCCTTCTCTCACTGTTTAGGTGGGTCTGTGGGGCTTATGAAATGGTTAACCCTCTCTCCGCCCAGTCCTAGGCGCCCACAGTGTGTTTACGACTCTTATTTCGCCACCTTCGCGCTACCACTCCAGTGTTTCCACAGTGTCCGACTGTAACAATTCAACTTCCGCAGGGCATGGTGGCCTAGCGGAAGTGTTCCGATCGCGGAGGGAAGGCGGAGCGATACGACTCATTTATACCAATCGCGTGCGGGATATTTTGATTGGCGTCGTCTTTGACCAATCTGAGGAACGGCTCTGTCAGAGAGACCCGTTAGACAAAAAGAAGCCCGTGCAACTTGACATGAACGCCGCTTCAGTATAAACATGTGGAAACAAACTCAGACAGACTCAGTAAACAATGAGGACAGGATGTAGTATCTAGAACCTGGAGAAATACGTATAGACTTCTAATTTTGTATGCAACGGACGTTTAATCGCAGGGGGTCTCCTCTAAATAGCAAGCAGTATTATTTGAATACTTTTTCATAAGAACACATTAACAACAAAATAAGGAAAATATATATCTATACTAATAATAATGTTAACATAAAATTTATTTATAGCCTAGACGACTATTTAAAGTGGTTACATAAAAATTATTGTTATTAGTAATTTTAATATATCTATACTGTATGCCACAGCTTTCTAAAAAATGGATAAATAAAAAAACAACAACAATATTCATCATCAATTATGTTTAATAGGCTATTTTTAAGTTAAATAGTAGGCCTAACTAAGACTAACTTTAAAACAAATGATATAAAAGCACTATATATCTAGTCTTGTGATGATGCCACTAAATATAAACATTAATATTAAATATAATCTACCTAATGTGCATATACTAATATTGTAACTTATGTATTAACAACAAAAGAAAAAGAACAATAATAATCATGTAAAAAACATGCAAACTCTACACAGAAACAATGAGGCTGGAAGTAGTATTTAGAACCTGGAGAAATACATATGGACTTGTAAATTTGTATGCAAGACATTTCATAGCACGGGGGTCTCCTCTAAATAGCAAGGAACATTATTTGAATACTTTTTCATGTGAACACATTAACAACAAAATCAGGAAAATGTATCTGTGCTAATAATAAAGTTAATATAAAAGTCATTCATAGTCTAGATGAATTGTTACATCAATATTATTGTAATTAATAATTGTGATATTAGTAACATTGTAAAATCTCTACTGTATACCACAGCTTTCTAAAAAAGGATGAATAAAATAACAATATTCATCATCAATTATATTTGATAGGCTATTTCTAAGTTCAATATTAGGCCTAACAAAGACTAACTTTAAAACAAATGATATAAAAGCCCTAAATATTGTGATGATGCCATTAAATATAAACATTAATATTAAACATATTGTGTATGTTTTTATACTGTAACGTATGTATTAACAGCAAAAGAACAATAATAACCATTTTATAACAATTACATGAATAGAGCTAATATAGAAAACCAATTGAAGATTTCAGATGCAAAAACCTCTACATGCCATCTGAAATCTTCTTCAGAAATTAGTATTTTTCTCAACATCCTGTGTTTATGTTCAGTTATTTCAATTTAAATGCAATGAAAATAAGCTATTTTTTGCCATAAAAGTGAAAATACTGAACCTACACACAGGAGCCTGAGAAAAATGCTACTTTTAGAAGAAAATCCGCATCTGAACTCTTCAATTATAAGCAAGTACATTACAGTTATTCCTGTACATCAATATTGCAATGAACCAATGTGATATCAAGACAAAATTCCATACATCATTCATTTTCCTTCGGCTTAGTTCCTTTATTCATCAGGGGTTGCCGCAGCGGAATAAACCACCAACTTATCCAGCATATGTTTTACACAGTGGATGGCCTTCTAACTGCAACCCAGTACTGGGAAACATTCATACACACTCATTCACAAACATACACTATGGCCAATTTAGACTGTAGGGCAAATGGAAGGAAACCCATGCGAACTCGGGGAGAACATGCAAACTCCACGAAGAAATGCCAACCGACAGCGACCTTCTTGCTGTGAGGCGACAGTGCTAACTGCCATCGCGTCGCTCCCTCTATACATCACAGTTTACTAAAAAACTAATTAATATAATAGATAATAATAATAATTTTATAAATACTAACTTATTATCTGCAGATATTTAATTTCAGTTAAATAATTCTGAAGCCACTAAATATAATATAAAATTTACAACTATATAAAGGCACTATAATCCTATAAATATAGACTTTTGCTGAAGCCACTAAATACATCTACAGTCTCAGAAATAAAGGTATGCGAGCTGTCACTGGGATGGTACCTTTTTGAAAGGTACACATTTGTACTTAAAGGGTCCATAATGGTACCTTAAAACTATTTTTTAGTACCTACAAATTTTAAGAGGAACACTTTTGTACTTTTTAGGTACTAATATGTACCCTTGAGGTATTAATATGGACCTTTTAGGTACAAATTTGTACCTTTTGAAAAGGTACCACCTTAGTGACAGCTCGCGCACCTTTATTTCTTAAAATGTATATATTTTTCATTCATTCTAATTTTAATGTATCTCATATTTTATAATTACATATATATATATATATATATATATATATATATATATATATATATATATATATATATATATATATATATATATATATATATATATATATATATATATATATATATGCTAAAAATCATTTAAAGTAACATTTAAATATAGTTCAAAGAAATTTAAATACATTTTTGGCAGTGTTCAAATGATAAAACAAGACACATTAATAACAAAGGTTTCATATATTAACAAATGTCAATGTCTCAATATTAACGGTCTCTCGCTTAATATTAAACATAATCTATCTAATGTGTTTGCACCAATATTGTAACTAATGTATTAAAAACAAAAGAAAAAAAACAATAATAACCATTTTATAACAATTACATTGACAGAGCTAACATAGAAAAGCAATTATAAGCAAGTAATACTTTACAGTTAATCTTGTACATCAATAATGCAATGAACAAATGTGATATCAAGACAAAATTCCATATATCAGTTAACTAAAAACTAATTAATATAATAGATAATAATAATAATTTTAATAACTTTATAAATACTAGTATATTATCTGAAGCTACTAAATATAAAAATAACAACTATATAAAGGTACTAAAGATCTTATAGCTTTTTGCTGAAACCACTACATAGACATCTATCTATATACTTTTCATAAAATTATAATGAATGTTTTTCGTATTATATAATTATATATTAACAGTATAAGATATATAATGTAAAATGTATTAATATAAATATAATATAAAATGTATTAATAATATGCTAAAAAGTGACTTGTAGTAACATCTAAATATAATTCAAATAAATTTAAATACATTTTTGGCATGTTTAAATGATAAAACAAGACGTATTAATAAGACTATAAAGAAAAAAGGTTTCACATATTAACAAATGTCAATTTATCTCAACTTTAACAGTGTCTCTCTTTATATCTTAAATGACCAGTACTTACCTTCTTAGATGTTTATTTTCATTAAAAGAATACAACTACCACATTAATGTACGCCACTGAACACACACAAATCTTTTAAGATGGCTCAGTGTTTTTAATGTGTTTATTTTACATAAACCCTCCAACATAAAAAACAATAATCAATTTAAACTTCACTTGAAGACTTTGTAGTAATATATAGCAATATCACCCACAGACCCAGCAATTCAAACCGCGCACAGAAGACAAATAAAACAAAACAATCATACATATATATGCCTTCCCAACAGGAAAGCAAGAAGAGCTGCTTCTTAAAGACTGTACACCTGATATGTAAGGCAAACAGTTTAAGACCCAAAATATTCCTAGATTTACTCATCATAATTGCATTTTTAAGAATTAAAGTAACAATTACAATAGAGATCTCAGCAGTTTTTGCTAGTAAGAGTGCAATTTAGACAGCTTTACAAATCAATTATACTAGTAATTCACTGCTCCACTTGGCTTGTACTGTATCTGGTTAACTTTTTATATTCTCATATCATGTCTAAAACCACGTTTCTTGATGAATTTAACACGTTTGTGAGCTTGCGATCCTCTGCCGTTTGTCGTTGCTATGGGCACTGTCAGCTGTATCTACATATATGCGGTGGTCAAGTTTCAAAATAGTTGAACCACACACGTTTCAGGCACACACAATAGCACACACGATGGTAACTAACTAATTCCTAAGGAACATTATTGCCACATATTGAATTTCACAAATATGGTTTCCCATTTCAGTCATTTCATTATTATATCGTAACAATCATTTTAAGATCTGTGCAGTTTTAGTCATTGGTTAAATGACTTTATTCAGGTGTCCACATACACAAAGAAAACATAATAGACCGTCTAATTGTAGGATTAAGTGTAATAAACTTAGGATCTTAATATTATCATACTTGGCTTTGTTGTAAAATATAAAAGCAAACAACATTGCGTCACATTAAAATTAATTACTATAGTTAATCATTTAAACAATTTATAATATAGTTATAAACTGATTATCTTAACTGATTATAAACTACTATGTTTAGCTAAGCTGTAGAAACTGTTAGTAATATATATATATATATATATATATATATATATATATATATATATATATATACACACACACACACAAACACACACACACACGCACGCACGCACGCACGCACGCACGCACGCACGCACGCACACACACACACACACACACACACACACACACACACACACACACACACACACACACACACACACACACACACACATATATATATATATTATTAACAGTTGCTACAGTTTAGCTAAATATAGTAGTTATATGTTATATATATATATATGTATATATTATTATTATTTTTTTATTATTATTAATTATTAGCAGTTAATTTGTTTGTATTGCTAAATTTATTACAACTATAATTATAAAAAATTACCAGTACTTTATGGTTTAAAAACAATATATTTCTTACTATAAATGGCTATAGTATTTAATGTGGAAATTGGGAAATCATTATTAAAAAGTTATTAGGAAATTAAGCAAATAAATACTATTAAATCACTTAAGTAAAATATTAATATATGTTATTTATTACATGTAAAAAGATTTTTATTACATATAAAGATGTATTATTGCCTATATTAACTTGCTATCATTTCCTTCAATATAAATGAATCCATTATATAAATTAAACCAGTCCAAATGAGATCGTTCAGCAAGGTCAGCACACGAGTATCTGCTATATTGACTCTGTCAGATAATAATGACTGATCATATGATGACTGAAAGAAAACTGTTCAGTCATATTGAATGGCGATCGGAAACAACGCTCCCCATTCGCCCGTCTAGATCGCAATATTTGTGAAATAGTAAACACTATTGTTTATTGTGCGCAATATTTATTAACAGTATATATAAAAATATATTGATGATGATGTCTGAGAATACGTTAATAACATTAACATCCGTCGTAACCATATAGGGTTTGCCTAGATCGTGTGTGCTTGATTGTGTGTGCCTGAAACATGTGTGGTTCTGCGGGCCTGCAGCTGGATATTATTGGGGAATAGTTTAACTTTTGCCACTGTGTGGATTCTGTCTCATGCTAAACGCAGTCGACCAATTTCAACAGACCAATCCTGCAGATTAGCATCGTGCTAAGGAGGTGTTTGGGAACAAATGAATTGCTGAAGAAATCATATGAGAATCTTTGGGATAATCAGGTAATACATGCATATTGTAAGACAATGAAAGTGTTTTTTGACCTTGCATGCATATCAGCCTGTTGTTGGAGACCCCTAAAACCAAAATTATCAATTTTTAATGCAAAACAGGGGCTCTTTGAGTCAACGAGTTTACTCACTTTTTTTTTTTTTTTAAGTAAAGCATCTAATCACTTTTTACAGTGTCAAAATTCCAATTAAATTACAATTAAACAGTAATCGTTATAATTAGAGAGCTCTCTAAATTAATTTGTATTTATATTAAGATCTATTAGACTTCTCCATTCATTAATTTCAGTTGTTACCAGTGAAAATTCTAATTTCACAGCTCAGTTCTTACTAGTGAAAACACAAATACATTTGAATTAATAAAAACATGAAATATATGAATATTTGCAGAGCTCTGTACCTGAATTATAGAGCGCTTAAATTATAATATAGTTATTAATAAGTAGGTATGCATCAAATAATTATCATCTGAAACCTGAAAATGGCCAAATAATCATTTTTGGCATCAGAAAATTAGGTGATTCCATACTTATATACTCTAAAGCAGTGTTTCCCAACCCTGTTCCATGGAGACACACCAACAATACATATTTTGGCTGATCTGATCCATTCATTTCAGGTTTTGAAGTCTCTTCTAATGTTCTGATGAGTAATTCAGGTGTGTTTGATTTGGGAGAGGTTGAAAATGTGTACTGTTGTGGTGCCTTCAGGAACAGGGTTGGGAAACACTGCTCTAAAGAAGATAAACAGCCGACAATATAAGCCTAATATAAGTACATCGTCGAAAGTTTAAAATAGCTCAATATTCTGCTCTGTGGATATTCCGCCCATACTTATCTATGCAGGAAGCATACATCCCGTAAAATGACACCTCCTGACTTGAATAAAATATTGTTTTTATTTGTTTATAATTTAAGTTATTGATTAAAAATTTTAAAGTCTTACAAAATTACTTTTATTATCATTATATTTATTATTAAAAAAATTTAAGAAAATATTAAATAATTATTTTTTAAATTTCAGAATTTTCAGTTTGGCCCAGAATTTTCATCTGGGTGCATCCTTACTAAGAAGAATTGATTTTTAGAGTTCTCTAATTGCCATTGTTACTCGGAAGAATTTGATTGTTAGGGTCTCTAATTTAATTCTTACTAGTAAAAATGCTGTATTGACAAGCAACGCTATGAACATTTTAGGCTAAAACGGCTTGTAATAGACATGATCAGTCAGAATGCTCATGACACTGAATGTCCATACGGCGCATTGCTACAGTTTGACTGACCGCTGAAGATAAATGATGCGGAAATAAACAACAACATTGTTTTTATTTACATCTGGGCTAGACGTTCATGTTTATTTCAAAAATTGAGCAGCGTGATAATCAGAGCTTTTTTAAATGCCATTGGCCTGTTTCTAGGGCGTTCTAAAAATGGATCAAAAGGTTTGGGATTGTGAAAATGTAATGGTTCAGCTTGTGTCATCGCAACTGGAAAAAGTTTCTGTCTGCATCCTCATTATCTGGTGGATTTAGACAGCACAATCTGTGAAAGGTTTTCTGAAATGTGCGATTTGACTTGATTTTAAACTTGACATTTGCTTTGTTCTGGATTGAGTTTGGCATTGCTGGGATTTTATGAAGCACACTGCTGTGAAATATTAAGTGCATATACATGTTGATTTGATAGATGATCTACACAACACAGTGAGCTGATAAATGTTGAAAAGTAAGGATGTTTTTGATGATATCATACTGCCTTTCAAGCTCTGAACCAGAACCCTGATATTTATTATTATTAAAACTATGTATCACAAATATACTGAATTAAAGTGGACCTATTAGTCAAAAATCCCTTTTATAAGAGGTTTAAGAGGTTTACACTTGATAAAAACAGTCTGTAAAGATTCTCCCTTTGTACATGCCATCAGAGGGGACAAGCCCCGCCCATTAGTGACTATGCTTCCCTCATTAGTAGAGGATGTTAGTCTTGTTTTTGAATCTGCCCCTATGCTGACACGTAAGCTTTTGTAGGGCTGGGAGCACAATCTCATTTGAATTTAAAGCGACACTCATCAAAATGGCACCATTAGGATCAAAGCCTAAATGGGGCAGTTTATAAGAGTTATAAAACATAGTTTGTGTGGTATTTTGAGCTGAAACTTTACATACACACACTAGGGACATAGACTTATTTTACATCTTGTAAAAAGGGGAATAATAGGTCCCCTTTAGGGCCTGTTTACATCAAGTATGATAATTATTAATATTGAAAAAGTTTCACAAAAGTGTTTGAAATGTTAACGTAAGAACACTGTGAGTCAACAGCTTGTTGTAAACTTTAAACAACCCCTAACTTTCTGTGAGAATTTGTTGTTTTGTATTTAAAAGACTGGGGATGTAGCTGGAAAAATCTAAATGATAATTCAGTTTAATGACAATAAAATGAAAGCTTATGCAATCCTAATGATAATGCCAAAAGAGCTATTCAGTATTAAAGGGGATAGTTCACCCAAAAATGACAATTTACTCACCCTCAAGTGATTCCAAACCTTTATGAGTTTCTTTGTTCTGTTGAAAACAAAAGAAGATGCTGGTAACCATTGATTTCCACAATATTTGTTTTTCTTACTTTAGAAAGTCAATGGTTACTGGTTTATAACATTTTTCAAAATATCTTCTTTTGTGTTGAAGAAAGAGACTCAAAGAGGTTCTTGAAAAGTGAAGGGTTTGTAAATGATGACATCATTTTCCATTTTGGGTGAACTATCCCTTTAAATGGCAATGTCAGTGCAAAGAATTATTTCAAAATGTTGAATCAAATTAACTTTACAAGAAATGTCAACTGACATTGCACTTAAATATCAATTGTTATTTCATATAACTTAAAAATTAAGTTGAATGATGATTTACTCATTTCTTTAATCATTATTGTTGTCTATATAGTTATCGTTTTTTGTGTGAACAGGCATTAACTCCTTCAGCAAGTAATAACTGATCATTGGTCCTTTATGTACATATAATTCTAAGCAATAAATGTGGAATTTGAAGAGACAAATGTTCAAATGCCAGCAGCTTTAACAGATAAATGAAGTATACATTTGAATTGTCTACACATTTTGCTGTTTGCACCATTATATTATTTTAATATAGACTGTGAATCACATACTTTTTTGTTCTTGATATTTAGAAATAGATTAAAGTGATTTTTTTTAATCACAACCGACACTATTGTTCAAATGTTTGGGCTAGGTAGGATTTTTTAAATCTCTACTAGAATGCATTAAAAGCAAAACTGTAAAATGATTACAGTTTTCAGTTTGGATATACACTGACCAGCCACTTTATTAAGTACACCTTACTTTATTAAGTACACCTTACTTTATTAAGTACACCTTACTTTTGCCTTCAGAACTTTCTTAATGCTTCGTGGCATAGATTCAACAAGGTACTGGAAATATTCCTCAGAGATGTTGATCCATATTGACATGATAGCATCACACAGTTGCTGCAGATTTGTCGGCTGCACATCCATGATGTGAATCTCCTGTTCCACCACATCCCAAAAGTGCTCTATTGGATTGAGGTCCGGTGACTGTGGAGGCCATATGATTACAGTGAACTCATGTTCAAGAAACCAGTTTGATTACTAGTCCAACATTGGCTGCCTCCACATAATTTGGACACGTACAAGTGGTTGGTAAAACTTCAGGACATTATAATGTTGGAATTATCCACAGCTCGAGTGAACTTGGTAAAAATGAGTACATTAAAGATCTGGACTTCAGCTGCTGACAAAATCTCCTTGTTTATTGCACAAAGCAATGATCAGGATCCAGAATGATAGCCTTACTTTCTGTAATTGATACTTGAAACTGTTTTTAGTTTTTCTGTTAACTTTTATTCATTAGATACCCCAGTTTCAAGAGACCGCAGGGGAGGGGGGTGTGGGTATTTGAATTGATATATTTCATTATATAGCTTTTTTCAACCTGGATGTTTTGTTAACAATTAAAAAAAAAAAAAAGAAACCAGTCTGAGATGATTCATGCTTTATGACATGGCACATTATCCTGCTGAAAGTAGCCATCAGAAGTTGGATACACTGTGGTCATAAAGGGACGGACATGATCAGCAACAATACTCAGGTAGGCTGTGGCATTGACACGATGCTCAATTGATACTAATGGGTCAAAGTGTGCCAAGAAAATATCCCCCACACCATTAAACCACCACCACCAACCTGAACCGTTGATAGAAGGCAGGATGGATCCATGCCTTCATGTTGTTGATTCCAAATTCTGACCCTACCATCCGAATGTCGCAGCAGAAATCAAGACTCATCAGACCAGGTAATGCTTTTCCAATCTTCTTTTGTCCAATTTTGATGAGCCTGTGTGAATTGTATCCTCAGTTTCCTGTTAGCTGACAGAAGTGGCATCCGGTGAGGTATTCTGCTGCTGTAGCCCATCCGCCTCAAGGTTCAATGTTTTGTGCGTTCAGAGATGCTCTTCTGCATACCTCGATTGTAACAAGTGCTTATCTGAGTTACTTTTTATCAGCTCAAACCAGTCTGGCCATTCTCCTTTGACCTCTGGCATCGACAAGGCATTTGTGCCCACAGAACTGCCGCTCACTGAATATTTTCTCTCTTTCGGACCATTCTCTGTAAACGCTAGAGATGGTTATGCGTGAAAATCCCATTAGATCAGCAGTTTCTTAAATACTCAGACCAGCCCGTCTGGCACCAACAACCAAGCTACATTCAAAGTCACTTAAATCCCCTTTCCTCCCCATTTTGAGGCTCGGTTTGAACGGCAGCAGATCGTCTAAACCATGTCTACATGCCTAAATGCATTGAGCTGCTGCCATGTGATTGGCTGATTAGAAATTTGCATTAACGAGCAGTTAAACAGCTGTACCTAATAAAGTGGCTGGTGAGTGTATTTTAATGGAACTTTATTCCTCGGATGCAAAAAGAGACAGTTCACCCAAAAATGAAAATTCACTGACTATTTACTCACCCTCAAGTGTATCTAAAACTTTATCCTTTCTGACAATAAAGACAATATTTTGAATAAAGCTGAAAACTGTCATCCATAGCAGAAAAACAGATATGAATGTTTTCCAGCTGTCTTTAAAATATCTCTTGTGTTTAACAAGAAAAAAAAGGTTTGCTTACTTAAATGTCTAACACAGATGGATTTTTAACTAAAACTCTGCTGACTTTTAATAAGAATTATAAAAGAACAAATAAAGCCTAATTTGTTAACTTTTGGAATTTGAAAAGGTTCAATTTTAGCAGATGATTTTACCATCACTGTCACTATCTAAACATGCTAATCCAGTGCATTCAGTATCTAGTTCACATTCGTGATTTTACCACATACTCTATATGTTTTAATATCACAGACAGCTTCTTCCCTTAATCAATTATCATGAAACAATGACATGTATATTTGATGATGCATAAAAATTGGTCTGCAGTAAAGTTATTCAAGCCATTTTAAGTTTTGCTGATGATATTGTTTTGTCTTATGACTTTGATAATTATAAGTGAAACACCACACCATATGTATCAGACATTTCTACAAACAGGAGTAAGATGATTGAGTCTTCATTAGCTATGTTTCCATCCAAAGATGCAAATTTAATTTTATTTGCAAAACTGGAATTTAGCATAAAAGAAAGCAGCGTTTCCATTCAATGAGTCAAAGAGAACTAAATCGCTACTTCCTGATATTTTTAATCTAACTCAGTTAAAAAAAATTTTTGGGAAACAAAATATTGAAAATGCGCATTTTTTTTAAATTTAGGAGTCTCTTGGATTTTCCATCAAGCATTTTCTTATGCGCTTGGAAAACTAAAATGCTTACACTGTTACAAACATTGGGTCGCTAGAGCCTACATAGACTTTTTACACAAAAATTTATTAGGAATCAGACATTCTTTAATGACTGGATTTTTAATATCTTGTTTTGTTGTTTATAATAAAGGAATTGAGTAATACTAAGACGGTGAGTGTCTGAAAAAAAATAATGATAAAGATGCACAAGGAATTTATTGGTTAGTTCCTCAAGAAACATTACTACCCTTGTAGAAATCACATATTCCACTTAAAGGTGCAGTATGTAAGTTTGATACCCAGTAATTGAACTAGGTATTGCATTCTCAGATCAAAACAAACCAAGTGCAGGTTGCCAGATTGAGGACCAACAGGAGCATTTAAATCGTGTTCTAAATAAAAGCTAAGGTACATGATAGAAGGAATATTTTACATATCAAAAGGAGTTTTTGACCTAACCAACACCTGGAATATTAGAAACTGCTTCTATTTCTTGCAGCTGAACAACAGGATAAATTGATAATGATCCCCTCAGGTACACCTCATGTGCTTTATTCAGTGTTAAATGCTAATAATTTGAGTTTGAATACCATTTTACAGGACATTTATTGCCATACTATTGAAAGCAGCAGCAGATAGTTCACCTCAGATCTTGAAGATAAAATAAACCTTTTGAAATGGAAGTTTAGAACTTTAGACACAAAACTAACAGATATCAGTGATTCAGCATCTACATTTAATAATGTTAAGGAGGTTTAATATGTATTAATTAGATTATAAACCTTACAATTCGTTGGAGTGCAGTAAGTGCACTATTCTGTGCTTCTAAATGGCTGTATTTAAATTTCTGTCCTGATCCGTCTGGTGCAAACAGCACAATTGCTTATTACTGCAAATCTCGTCACGTAGCATGTTGTTAGGACACGAGGTTACAATGTAACATGCTCACATAATGTTTAGATTCGTAATATTTATATTATTTGCTAAATAACCACCTCATGTGGAACTCTGAATCTGCGTCTTATTTCAGAGTCTGCTACTGTCCACCGGTGGAGGCATTTTAATCGTGGAAGCATGCTTTGTGAGCCTTCCTGACTGAATGAATCAAATATGTGGTTTTCCAACAAGGCAACCCAGGGTCCTGAAATATAATTGGCTAAAGTGGCAGTGGGCAGGTTAAAAGAACCAAAACAAAGACAGCATTCCGGCATATAACAGACATTTTCAAAGCAGAATATCTGACTTCAGCACTGTTTTTCAGATAAACAAAAATGTTCACTTGGCATGTTTCTTAAATATCTGCAAACATATTAAGGTATTTTTCTGTCTTTAAAAGAGTCAAAAACTTACATACAGCACCTATAATATTTTAGTGGAAATTGTGATCCATAAATCAAGAAAAAACAAAACAAAACGAAACTTTATTCGAAATGAAATATTAGATGTAATATTAAAAGTGATATAAACTTCCAGCTTTTACTGATGTAATGTATTGACTTACAAAATTTTACTGACCTCAAACTTTTCAGAGTGAAATTGTAATTAATCCCAATGTCCTGAGACATTTGTTTGTCTTCAGAAGACAAATGAAGATATTTTAGATGAAATCAAAGACCTCCATAGACAGAAACGATCTTGGGATGTTCGAAATTCAAACACCAAAAACAATCCTCAAAACAGAGCTTATGCTTTCAGTGCCTTAAGCCGCCTTTCCACTGCACACGACAAACCACAAGCGGCAGATCGAAAGTGATTCATTTCCAATAGAGAATAGTCCAGGAGCTGCGTGGAGTTCCGATCATCTCCGTATGCAGAAAATTCGTATTGGATTTGAGCTGCGGATACATTGAAATATTATATAACTCCTGCGACTAGACCGTATGCAACCAGCCAGATGTGATGTATTCTAGTGTTGTCCAAGCAGGTACGAGCGGGAGAGATAAGAAATAGGAGTTTTTGTTATTTTTGGAATCAGAAAGCTTTTCAAAAAAAACTTTTCAATTCATAAATGAGTAATACAATTATTATTATTTTTAATCTTGTTTCCACATTCCCTCCAAAATTTTTAGCAGTCTATGATGAGTTTATAGTATTCATTCATTCATTAATTCAACCATGGTAAACACACGGAGAATAAAGGCTCTTGCTTTTGCACTCCTTTATTTTAGACACCACTTGAATCAGCTTCCTATGGTGCATGACAAAACTGAGTATTCTGTGCGACTGCCACAAGGGGGCATATTCTGACAGTCGTGTCCGAATGTCATGTGCAGTGGAAAGGCGGCTTTATAATGACACTGAGGAAAAAAAGAAGACATTTTTTATTTCTATGTGCACGAAAGTATTCTTATAGCTTCATAATATTCTGATTGAACCACTCAAGACACATGGACTGTTTCGATGATGTTTTTTGCTTCTTTGAACGAGACGGGAACATTGCTGCATATGGAGAATAAGAGAGCTCTCAAATTTCATCCAAAATACCTTCATTTGTGTTCTGAAGATGAATGAAGGTCTTGGGGTTTGGAACAACATGAGGATGAGTAATTATTGACAGAATTTTGAACTAATCCTTTATCATTAATCACTAGCATTAACGTAATCTAATAATGATGGATGGAAAAAAATCTAAACAAAACTCCATTTGTCTATTAACAAAAAACAAAATCAAGCCTGTGCTGGTTTCAGCTGAAACACTATTGCAACATCAATACTCGTGTGTGGATTTCTGCAGGGATTCTGAGAACAAAATCCATCATTGCACACGTCTAATCATACTTGACATGTATTATTATTTCTTCTAATGTGCGTAACTTTCATCCCAAAACCCTCTGGATCAGATTTGGCAGAGAAAAGAGTTTCAAATTGACCTGCGTCCCAGAAGAAGAATCCAGAACATTTTGCATGGCTAAAAAAAAACTACAGATCTGTGTCTCTGTATGAAAAATAAACATACCCAAAGGACTCCTGACGGAAAATCTGGATGAAGACCTACGATGACGAAACAAAAACTCCTACAAGACCCGTAAAAACACTGGTTGCGCTCATCAGACCTTCATCTGGCTCTGTGTTATACCATCTTCCATTTGTCTAAAGGATTCTGCTCAAGTACTGTTTCTTTTCTCGTGCGTTTACTTGGCAAAAAAAAAAAGTGATATTCCTGTAAAGCAAGAATGTTAAGCTCTGCGTGATGACAGATGAACAGGACCCAGTTTTTTAAAGAATTACTGGTCTGGTCTTTCAGTCCCAGTACTTGTTTAGATGTGTTTGTTTTGTTGCTCTTTCTGTCAGTAAGTCATTCAGTTTTTTTAGGCATTGTTAGAGCTGATTTCTCCTAGCAGCCAGTACGTCCTCATCCGACCCTTTCCCTTCATCTCCACATCTCCTCTGAGCTCCAGCTGGAAGCAGTTGAACTCCTGCAGGACGGCCCGTGTGGCTTCTGACACATGGATCTTTAGAGCTGAATGAAGAGCAGTCAGTGTACACAAGATTATAGTAACACACACACTCCATGAAAACAAAACATAACAACAATAACCGCTTGTTAACCACCTCGCTGCTTTTGTGGAACACTAGAAATTCCACTTTTCTTTCAGAAATCTTTGGTGAATAGAAAGTTAAAAGAACAGCATTTCTTTTATAATAATCTTTTATAAGAATATCAATCAATAAATGTCTTTACTGTCAGTTTTGATCAAATAAACGCAACCTTTCTGAATAAAATGTACAAATATCTTAAAGTAGTTTGTCCAAAAATGAACTTTCTAAACATTGATGAATTTCTTTCTTCTGCTGAACACAAAGCAAGACATTCTAGACAAAAACTGCCACACGTCAATAAACAATGACAAAAAATGAAAGTACTATGAAAGTCAATGGTTGCATTTTTCCACCATTTTAAGTAGAGGTGTAACGGAACTCAACCCACAGTTCGAAACGCATGCGATCTGTGGATTAATAACTTTTTTGAACTTGAAGGTTAATCCAACATTTATAACAATTGCAGAAAGATCGCCTCCTGAGTCATTCAAATCATGTGTATGAAAGCATTTTGGCTTCCCTGTAAAATATAATGATGATGGAAAACGTTGTGGTGGGACCTAAAAGCTTTCTTAGGTTATTAATTAAAGGTGTTTTCTGCCACTGCTTGTTTAGCCTGCATTAATGCATTCAGTGTTAAGCTGCACAATTAAACATTAAAAGATTGGGATCTCAATTCAAACCCGCTCAACATGAATGATAAATGATAATGATTTGCATCTGTTTATTAATCCTTCGAAGTGCTGCGTTCAAATCTGCGTTTGATTGAGAAAGATTTATTTTTTCTTCACTTTTTTAGTTAGTTACAAACAGTTAAATAACATAGAAGTACTGGGATAACAGTTTATAGTTCAGATATATTCACTGATGTTTATATGATTATATGATTAAAATCAACATTTAATGAAACTTGACGCTGGTGAATGTTGTAGCAATTACACTGTTTAACCAATAGATGGCGACAAACTATCAAAATTATATCACTGAATATGTTTTCAAAAATAATTCACCGATAATGAAACGTGAAGTTTTGTGTGTGATTTGTTGAATCATTAATTGAAAACAAATGTGATCTGTTGTACAAAATGTTAGATTTCTATATTTAGCATTATTAGCAACAGTAGCAAATATAATTTTTCTTATTGAATATTTTCCTTTTTTTCAGCTGGTTCTTTCTTGATTTGTACATTTATTAAACTTACAGATTCTAAGTTCTGTTTGTTAAAACCAATGTTTTTGCAGTAATATTTTTGCATAAATAGAAAGCAAATGACATTTGTCTCCTCCCTTTTTTGCTGATTCGAAAAATGGTCTGATCCATGACTCAAAAACAGTAGTGTGATCCGAACCGTGAGATTTGTATATCCTCCTTTGTGTTCAACAGATGAAAGAAACTCAAACTAAACAGGTGAAACTAGTGGAGGGTGAGTGAATCATGACTGAATATTTATTTTTTGGATGAGCTATCCCTTTAAAAAGACAGTGACCCACCACATAAATATAATAACAGCTATTTAGAATTCGAAACTACTTGAGGAACAAGTTTTCTAGTAATTTGTCATGATTGAGTCATATTCATTCATAGACTCATAGACCACAGACTCTTGTATGGTGTTTCTATTCTTCATTTTTTAAAATAGAAGTTAGTACTTGATTATTAAAAAATTTGAAAAATCTAAAGTCTCAGTGAAGACATAGTAATGTTATAAAATATTTCTTTTCTACTTATAAATATCAATAATAATAATAATAATAAATAATAATAATGAGAAGAAATATTAGAAAATTAGAATGATTTCTAAATGTTGATAATAAAGACTGGGGTAATAGCTGCTAAAAATCCTGCATGGTTCTTTTATTTTACAACACATTTTATTTTAAGGTGTCTGTGTTTCAGTATGAATATTCATGTAACTACAGAGTAATATTAATTGCACATTCTTATGGTTCAGGTTAGAATGTGGGTTAGGTTTAGGGTTAATCACATGCAACTATGCATAATTAATTGTAAATACTATAGTACGTACATGGAACATGTGCAACACGGACACCTTAAGATAAAGTGTAACCCAATATATTCAATTAGAACATTTTAAATCATAATTTGAATTGAAGATTAACAATGTTTTCACTGTATTTTGGATCAAATAAATACTTCATTTTACAAGATCGAAATTCTCATCAACCACAAACAGTGGCAACTATTACAGTACAAAACAACAACAAAAACAAAGGCTAATATTATAAATCATATGTATAATTATATCTAAATAATATAAATAAAATTTCACAAAATTGTAATACAATACACCTGCTTCATTACACTAGATGCTTCTCACCTTCTCCATTGGATTCCATGCGCGAAGCTGTGTTGACTGTATCACCAAACAAACAATAACGAGGCATCTTTAAACCAACCACCCCCGCACACACAGGACCTGCACACACACATAATAGTCAAAGAATTTTAAGGAGGGGTAGCCTACAGCGAGTACATCACTCCACAATTCTAACAAACAAATAAACATGAATGAATGAATGTTTCCAATTTTGTATACAATACACTTGTATTTAATTAGGAGTAATATGCATGAACATATCCCTCTGCAAAACCTTCAGAATGTATATTAACAAAACGGTTTGGTGCTGCTGAAGTGAAGATTTACAGCTCATGCAGACTAAAAGGACACATTGTCTGAAAGCTGATTAAGCAAGCTTTCCATTGATTTGTTTGTTAGCATCAGACAATATATGTCTGAAATAAATACAAAATGTCTTCATGTAACATGATCTGTACTTAATATTAAAGACTGTTTGGTATTAACGTAAAATGCATCATTTTGACTATTTTTTCCCACAAATATACGCATGAAACAAGATGGTTTTTGATGGGCCAGGGTCACATTTTAAGAGAACAGCCTTTAAAAATATTGTAATTCAAATTTACAGGCACAAATTGATGAAATGTGACAAAAGAAACTCTTAAAGGAGTATTTTTGTGGCTTTTTGGTGACTCTTCAGTGTTTGGACTCTCAGCTGTGAATATTAAAACACATTGAACTGAACTGAACGAATCTAAACTGAACTTAAACTCTGAAAACTGAACTTACACTGTTTCAATTCACTATAATCTTCTATGTGAAGCTGCTTTGACGCAATCTACATTGTAAAAGCGCTGTACAAATACAGATGCATTGAACTGAATTGATGATCCTCACCGCTGTGGATGCCGATGCGCAGACGGAGCTGCAGGTTTGGTCGGTGGCGGATTCTAAATGAGTGAACGGCCTCCAGCAGAGCCAGAGACATGCGGGCGATCTCACGGGCGTGCAGTTTGCCGTTCCTCACGGGCAGACCTGACACCACCATATACGCATCGCCGATGGTCTCCACCTGGGGGCGCCACACAAAAACACATAATTCCCCTTGTGGGAAACAAGTGTGCTTAATTCAACAGATTGTAAAAATAAGATTAATAATAAAAAAAATAAAATAAATAATTAATGCACATTTTTGTACCTAATTTTTATTTACTATACTTTAGTTGTAATTAAAATGTAGTTACTATACTTTTATGCAATAAAGTAGAATAGTACATGATACTTTATAGATTTATTACACTATTGTATGTACACTATTGCACTATTGTTTTATTATTAGTATGATTACTAATTTTTCATTAGCATATGTGCAATGCAATACTTATGTTTTGAAGTAATATGCATAGACGATACTTATCAGGCAGGATAAGCGTATTATACACTTATGATACACTTTTATTTAAATTACAGTTACAAGACTACAAAATGTATTTGCACATGGCATGTGCCTAATAAAAGTTCAAATCAGAACACAAAAATTACACATACAGTTGAAGTCAGAATTATTAGCCCCCCTGTTTACTTGTTCCCTGTTTATTGTTTAACTGAGAGAAGATTTCTTCCAACACATTTCTAAACATAACAGTTTTAATAACTAATTTCTAATAAACTGATTTATTTTATTTTATAATTATTTTATTTTCACTATGATGACATTAAATAATATTTGACTAGATATTTTTCAAGACACTTTCATACAGCTTAAAGTGACATTTAAAGGCTTAACTAGGTTAGGCAGGTTAGGGTAATTAGGCAAGTTATTGTATAGCGATGGTTTATTCTGTAGACTATTGGAAAAAAAAATTAGCCTAAAGGGGCTAATAATTTTGTCCTTAAAATGGTGTTTAAAAAATTTAAAACTGCTTTTATTCTAGTTGAAATAAAACAAATATGACTTTCTCCAGAATACTTATGTACATCTGATTTTTCTGATTTTTATTTTTAATAAATTTGCAACAAATCCAAAAATATCTTTTTTCACATTGTCATCATGGGGTATTGTGTGTAGAATTTTGAGGAAATAAATTAACATAAAAAATGTGGAAAAGTGAAGATCTAGGAATATTTTCCAGATGCACTGTAAATTTAAATATAATTTTTTAACAAGTATTTTAAATGACCTACCTTGTATACGTCGAAATTGTCAATGATTGCATCAAAGCAAGTGTAAAGATCATTCAGCAGCGTCACCACCTGTGACAGATAATTCAACACAAGAGTCATCTATCTGAACTCAATAACGCACTTGTGATTGTTGCAGTAAATGATAAATTAGCCTGTAAAGGCAAGCGTCTAATTTTTTGTTGTATTATGTTGTATTAACTTGTATGAGTTTTTGATTACTATCTGGAGAAGTCGCGTGGAAAATGTAGATGCTCTAATGGCTCAGCTCGTACTGTGTGAAAGGAACTTACGAGCTGAGCCAAGCAGCTCACATCCTTTATTAAAGCTCACGATCATTTTTTAACATATTATAAAATGTTCGGAGGCTGTCAGCTTTAATTTGTCAGGTATATGCCGTTAAATGATCTTCAATTCATCTGAAGTTGACTAATCGGGAGGATAAACTCACTGAAAAGTGAACGCAGGATTATCAGAGATTAATTTACAGCAGACAAGGCTTTATATTTCAAACACATAGAATAACCAGGCATCCTTGTGCTATACACACTGTTGATGATTTTTGGAAATTACACAGTATTTAACTGTAATATGAACTCTATTTTACAGTTATGCGGTAGGTTACTGTATTTTAAAGTTTTACTGTGAAGATTACTGTATATTTTTAAAGATATACAATACTGAAATACATACACAGCACAAGATCAATTAAGTTGTAAGTGTAAATACAGTATTTTTGCTGTAATTTATTTAGAGTAAGTTAATGATGAACTGCCGCAAGTAAGTCTCTGTAGATTCTACAGGAAATTGTTAACAGTGTATGTGCAGGAAGCATTCATGGCTCATATCAATAGCTGTTATGCGAGAGAGAAAGAGATAGAAAGAAAGAGAGATTTGCTTTAAAAGTAATGTCTTCCTCTGTCCATGTTATTGGTGCAGAATTTCACACCGTTGCTTCTGAATTCTCCAGGTCATAAAATTGTGCTGTATATTACTGTGTTCTCATGACATATGATCTTCCAACCATTAGAATTGGCACTGTGTACATCCGCCTTATTTCATTCTGTTTGTCTCCTTGAGGAGTGTTTGAATGCTCTGGGTTTTCTGACCTCCATAGGTGTGCTTTCAGCGGATAATGCTGTGAAGCCCACGATGTCACTGAAGTAGATGGTGACGGAGTCAAAGGCTTCAGCCTGAACCATCTCTCCTCGCTTCAGCTGCTCGGCCACTGAGCTGAAACAAAACACGCACACACACAGACACACACACAGTCACATACACACCTGTGAAAACACATCTTCAACTGAAGACAATAAATGCACATCAAGTTCTATGAACTATTGAAAACATCCTGTTCAAAATAACAACCCTGAATCAGTACAAGAAGCCTATAATAAGTGTTTATATTTTAGACCTGTTGAGACAGATTTGGCAGAGATTACCATAAAATTGAAGTTGTCACACTAAGTGAGAAATATTGAACATGGAAACAAGTCAGCATGCAAAAGCAACAGCTTTAAAAACAAACAGACTCAGAATAGAGCAAAGTCTGAAAGCAAAGAGGGAAGAGTGATTATTAATGTATTAAAGTAAGCAAAATAAAGTAATAAAACATAACTCAACCTTGTTTTTCAGAGGTGACACAAAGTTTGAGATCTGTAAGAAGAGCTGAGCGAGTGTTATAACTATTTAACCTTGATAAATCAATAGCAGTTGTTGATGAATAATTGATTTGATGATGCTTCACTAAACAGTGCTGCCTGTTTGCATGCAGCAATTGCTGTTATTAGGCTACAGCATTTGTCAGTAATTGATGTATTCAGTCTAATGTTTTTAGAAACCAAATATAAATATTTCAACGTGGTAATGAGATTCTATCTGAGTGATTTTAACAATGATTAAGAAGATCTTACTGGTGACAAGGCTTTACCATGGTATGGTATATGGATGTCAATGTTGCTTCAATTTTATTACAATTAAATTCAGAGCATTTATACTAATTTGACAGATCATCTTGTTTTATTGAAAATAAAAATCTGCAGCATGTCCTCAAAAGCAGGAAATAATAACCTGCTTCACGATTTGATATATTATTATTACTGATATAATTTACAATCACCAGTAAGAACAAGCAGGAAAATAAATTATTATAATTTTTTTGTTTTGGAAAAAGTATTCCAAAATATTTTACATTTACTACATTTGTAATGTTCTGCTTTATTTTTAAAATTTTGACAACAAAAAAGTAGTTTAAATGAATAATTAGCTGACTAAAAATGTTATTGTAAATTGTCTGTTGGGCATATCCCCCATTTGAAAAAACTCACAACCTCGATCATCAGATTAGATTTTTTTTTTGAATCAGCAACTGTAAACCAGCATTTTATTATGCAATATATTTTGGGGCTTCCAACGAAGCGGCAACATCCTGCTCTCCCCCGTGAAGCTAATATTGAAGTAACTGAAACTGCAATTGATTGAAATTCCATTGTCTTGGCTCCATAATCGAGCAGATTTCTATTGACCACAATGTTAAAATGGCCAACTTTAGAGAAGACAAAGAGGTGTTTACAGCCTGGTACAAAAATGATTTTGGGGTATATAGCTAATATTACCCTTCATGACAACTGTGAGGGGGTGACTTTTTTTTTATAACTCATCGATTTAGTTTATATTAAGTTATATTAAGTCTGCATAATTGAGGGCGTGGCCACTTGAATGACAGCTAGGTCTCGCTGGTTCGTCATTTCTGCTGAATCCGGCTGATTAGCAGCTGAACTCGGCATATACATCGTATTTTTGTTAGTATAATGTGGCTTTACACAGTCAATTGCCTTTTGTAATTATTTCCAATTATCGGATAATATGGCATGCTGTGCACTTTATTGTGCTCACAAACTATTCACGTGGCCTCCATTCCCCAGGTGAGTGAAGTTATATACTTATATATCATATCTATAAATGTATTTGTTTTATTTAAGATCATTTATCATTTATAATTTCTTTAGAACTTGAATGCACTCCAGAATCTGACCGATTAATTAGCTTTAGGCTCTAGAGCAGTCATCTAAAATGTTGTCATACAGTGTTATGTCTGGATTTCATAAATATCCTTGCATTTACTAACACAGATTATATTTGAAGTATTTGGAAAGCAATTGCATTTTCCTCCTGTAAAAAAACATCATAAGAACAATGTTTAGTGGCTCAATGTGTTACAACAGTGTTTTTAAAGACTAAACACTTTATTGATATAGTGTACAACCAAGCACATGTGGTCAGAACACAAACGAGTCGCAGGTAATGAAGTATTAAGCGTTTCTCTCAAATAAAACCTGTCTAAGCATAAAATGCTAGCAGGCATCTGTAGCTCCGCTCACGCCTCTTTGCCCTTTTTTGGTAACCCTTGGTGGGCACAATGACGGCCGAAAAAAAGGGGATGGTTGGCTACGCCCACTTAGCTTAATTTGCGCTTTAAATAAACCCATGGGTGACATCACAGATACTACATCCATATCTTTTACAGTATATGCTTAGAACAATTTTTGAAATAACACTTATTGAAATATTTAAACACAAACAAACAAATAAAAAATAAGTAATACATGCATAAATAAATGGTTGCAAAAATAAAAGTGATTTGTAAATTTGCATATTGTAGACCGACAGAAAGAGAGACAGCATGCATGCACGTATACGTAATTTATCCCATAGGAAATTCATGCATGATGTGTGTGGGACTCACTGTGGGAGAATCTGATAGAGCAGAGCTTCAGCTTTTCGTTTCTCCTCATGGTATGCCTGTGTCCTCTCCTCCACCAGCTCCTCCAGGTTATTGGCATATTGCTCCATACGGGACAGGAGGTTATCCAGAATATTAGAACCGTATCCACTGAGGGCAAAACAGAGAAGGAGAGGCAGGGAAATGAAGTGTGAATCTGTGACTGACATGTGTGAGGACTAAGCATGCAGGTTTTCATAACCAGGTCAGCATATATCCACCCCCCCTCCACATAAATTACATAAATACTTTTTCTTCAACATAATTAATAAGTTACTATTCAAAACTATTATTATATTATAGTAAACTATTATTTATTATTTGTATTTGTATTGTATTATTTATTTTTATATCAATAAATCACTATAAATATTAAATTAGAGCATTTTTAAAACTGTATAACTTACACAAATGCTTAATGGTGCCAAGTATACTGAAAAGTCTAAAAATAAACAGTAAGATTTTACAAGATCTCCAAATGAATCTATATTCAATTTCAACCAAAAATGTTGACGTTCCTATTATTTGTTAAGTCAATTAAATTGCTGGGTGTGAAATGATAATCACTTGATTGTGCGTGTGTGTGTCATGTACCAGTTGTTCTTGCGGAGCAGTACTTTAATCTGGCTGAAGTCTGGCCTCTCGTTGACGTCCTCTGACCAGCAGCGCAGCATCAACTGTCCCATCTCTTCACTGTGACTCTGAGAACACAGCAGAGGACGCAGGTATGGCCAGCGGCCCTCCACAACACGCTCGATGATCTCTGAAACACAGAACCAAGTCACAACATGTAACAAACAGTCCCTCCAGGATTTCACAGGACATTTTTATGGATTTTTGTGGCCTAAAATGACTTTTCTTTTTCATTGTTCTCAGCTTTTCCAGAGAGTCGTAGGTATGTTTGCAGCAGTTCTTGTGTTGTTTAGCAGTAAAAATATACAACCACAATATAGTAAAATTTGTAAATCGTGGAGAGAAGCAAGCAGGGAAACTTAAGGGCTCTTTTTTAAACCATTTTACAAGATGTAAGATGTCTAAAGAATGTGTCTGTAAAGTTTCAGCTCAAAATACTCACTTTATTATACAATGCAGAATGTGCCCATTTTAGGCTGAGAGCAAAATGTAGTTGTTTTTGTAGCCTGTGCCTTTAAATGCAAATGAGCTGCTTCTCCTCGCCCACTGTTCCCACATGCATGTTTGCTTCTCATGCGTTATGTCAGATAAACAGCAGACAGTGATAGAGACAGACATGGATGAAGCAAAAATAGCAAGTTAGTTTATTTTAAGTATTTTTGGTGGTGTTTTTTTCGAGCCTTTCTGAGCCACACATAAATGCCATTACAAAGTTCACAGTACACACACCCACACATTTTGGCACTGCTTTTGCTCCTCACATACTGTTGTACTGTTTCTTTGCAGATCCTGGTCTGTGGACATGTTTATATACATTACTACAGAGACACCTTAATATTTGAGAATCAGTCTGGACTCTCACCTTACTTATTGTGAGCTTGTTCAAAATGTCTATAAAAAGCTGAAACAAAAGCTATTTGTTTACGGGAAAATTAGGGCAAATTTGTGTTTTTCTGTTTCTGAAACTTACTTTCATGCCATAATTTTGTCCACATTGTTATACTGTTTGGTCACTCACAACAAATGATATCTTGGAGTCAATAGCTAGACTGTATAATAGGGCCTGAAAGATCCACAATAGACTTTCTGGATGGACACATCATTGTTTTGCTCTATCACTCTCTAATGCTTTATCGTTTTAAAATTATATTTTATGAACACAGGGTTTAAACTGCACTATCAAATTGTAAATAGTGCTACCTCAGCAGCCCTTTGTGCTTTGGTATCAAAACTTAATATAAGGACTGGTTGTTCCACCAGATCTGCAACAAATTGATGTTGGCCGTTACCAGCTTTTAAAAACTGTTATGGACAGATATTTCTTTTATATATTCACAAAAGCCTGGAATGCGATCACACAACGTTCTAAAAACAATACCAACACTGAGACTTTTTAAGAAATCTCATGCTTGTCATCTGATGGTCAACTATTGCTGTAGCTACTGAGATAGCCTGTTCCTCTTTATTTCGTATGTTTGGTGATTTTTTGTACTGTTCTCATGTGTTGATGGATGGGATGTTAAGGTTGTCAGTATGCAGGAACCTGCTGAAAAACAGCATTCATGCGGAGTCAGGCCTGATTATCTTTTAATCTTTTTCTGTTTAAAAATTATATATATATATATATATATATATATATATAATTTTTTTTAAACAGGAAAAGATTAAAAGATAATCAGGCCTAACTCCGCATGAATATATATATATATATATATATATATATATATATATATATATATATATATATATATATATATATAAACTTGTTATGTTTCTATCACTCCAATATGAATGTGGACAAACTATACTGTATCTACACACAGTTCTGTCCAAAAGATGATTTTGATTTTGCATCATAGGTGCCCTTTCAGTGTTTACATCCTAATCCTTTAAATGCTGAATCAGTGGAAACAGGAAAGACTTTTGTAAGCAAATTAACAAACAAAAATATCATCAAAAAATTATGCTAAATTATATGAATCAAATATTCTTTAAAGAGCCACTATTATGGGTTTTTGAAAATGACCTTTCATGCAGTGTGTAACACGGCACTAAGTGATTGAAAACATCCAGCTGAGGTTTAAATCTAAAAGTGCACTGTGTTTAAAACTAATGATTTATTAATCTTATTTTTTAATTCAACTATAGGGGTACGGCCAGGTAGGGGGCCTACAAGACATTGTGCCCAGGGGCCTCTGAATTCTTAATCTGGGCCTGCCCCAAAACTAAAATATGACCTTTTATAATGCAAAATAGGGGCTCTTTAATTAATGAGCATTGTAGGCTTGCTGCATTACATTGTGTTTTGCCCACATTTAAATTAGCATTTTATTATCATAAAACTAAGCTTTAACATTAATTTGACCATATGCAGATTATTAGGAGATTAAGAACAACAAATCATTTTAAAAGCATTCTATGTAGGTGTGTTATACTATTTTCACTATGTAATTGACTGATTTGCATATGTGGCCATATAAATAACAAGTGCAGCAAATTACTATTTTTGCTCCGTTTGACCTACTAAATAAAAGTCAGCTGCCTATTTTGCCATGTACTCTGTATCACACGGGTCATTAAAAGCCTGGTGTATCAAATATAACAATAAAAAACCAAAAACACTTTTTTTCTGGCATGGTTTAGTCCAGATTGAAATGCTTAAGTTTCAGCAGGAGCGGGTTTATAGTTTTACACTAACTGGGCCTGACAGATGCATATTAAAGCAAGTAGAAGTGTAGCGACTGATTCAAAGCTTATTTCAAGTTTGGCTGAATGTGCATTTCGTTAACACCAAAACGCATCTGGCTACTACAGTGGCTGAGAGAGCTCAAACTCAAATAGTTAAGAAAATTGCATACAGAAATCAGAAAAACACATTAACACTTTATTTTGATGGTCCATTTGAGTATTTAGTATCTGTTGATACTGCTCCTTTAACAGACATTTAAATGACTATAAGAAACTTTGCAAGTACATGTCAACTTACACTAACCCTAACCCAACAGTTTACTTATAATCTAATGAGAATTAGTTGGCATGTATATGCAACGTAACCTAATTCAACAAACAGACCATCAAAATAAAAAGTGTGACCAAAAACACTAACAAATTGAGAAAACATGTTCATCAGTTTGACAACACACGCGCAGACAAATTCTCCCAACACAGAAAATATTGTAGTAGTGCATTCCACAGTGGAAACGTGTTGGTGGATCCCAAAGGGTGATGAATCCAGCTGTTTCTGTTTAGAGCAAGAAGATTAAAAAACTCACCTCTATGATCTCTGACAACACAAAAAACAATCTTCAATTGATGTACAAATCGCACTTCCGGCCGGCCGCATATCTGATCTAGACTTTACCCCTTTTGGACGAACTAGGAAATATGACAGTCGTTTTTATGTTAGCTGAGTAAGATATATTAAAAAATTATGTGATTTTCAACAAGTGAAGCACGAGCACACATTGCTTTGCATCTTATAAACACAACCAAGCCTTAAAATTGCACTCTGGACAACCCCTTTAATTTCCTTAACAGGTTTAGTTACTTTTGAAAAAAATGTATTCTCAATTTGTTAATGTTTTTCAGAATTGCAAAAATGACTGTCAAAACAAGGCATTTCCAGACAGCGCCTTATCACAACACTCAGTGAATAACATACACAGATTAACATCCAGAGTTAGCATATCAAAATCTCACAGAAAACAGTACGAGCAACTGGAATAAGTGCTGGTGTGAAAAAAGAGAGAGAGATACTGAGAGCAAATATGTGAGAAAAAGAAAAAGAGACGAAAGTGTCATTCGCAAGTTTTGAGAAGACCTTGGATTTAACAAATGTCTTCACAGCAATCAAGGGGAGTGATGATGACATAACGCTCTCATGACCTTTCTGTCTCACTCACATCTCACTGCACTCACGATCATGGCAAAGATGAGCTCCAGCATCTTGATGCCTGTGCCTATCACTGAATAGATGTCACTAAACACTGCACCAAAATAGCGCCAAGCTACTACAAAAAGCCAGTTTACAGTTTTGAAATAATTTATTGTGAGTCTTATTATTAACGTGGTCTATCTATCCATCCATCCATCCATCCATCCATCCATCCATCCATCCATCCATCCATCCATCTGTCTATTAGAGGATTCAGATTTATACCATCCAATCCATCTCAGCATGAATCAACGTTTATCCTTTCCTCATCATCCTGTTTCTCATTATTTTTATGAAATATGTATATTTGAATGAGTATTTAACTTTGAATTGATTTGACTTTTTATTCAAGATAAACTTTATTCATTTATTTGAATCTCTGAATCTAGTCATTCTTTGGGTGAAAATTGTAAATTACCCCTTACACTATCTATCTATCTGGTATATATCTGGTATTCTCTCATTGCTCTCTTTGTTCTCATGGTTGGTCTGGCACTGCACCAGATCTGCCGCTTATGTTTTGTTGTCTCTCTTTAATGCAGCCGCTGGTATGTGTGTGCCGATTTGTTTATGAGTACGGGTGACTGAGCAGAGTTTGTGTGAGTGTGAATTTGTATCCACGTCTCTACATAAGCAAAACTGACACCCATAGAATGTAAATAAGACACAGAACACAGCTGAATATAGAAGTCCATCCCAAAACAGACAGAATGGTGACAGTTACTGTGTCCCAGCTGAAAGTGACCAGGACACTTTGCACAAGCAAAATAATACTTTAAAACCTTTATATGCAACATAACTTATAAACAATATCTTTATTGGATATTTTAATGGAGTGTGTGTTTAAACTGAAAGTAAATAATGTTTAAATAAGTAAATTGCATGAAAGTCTCTGAGGTAAATATTAATTAATACCTTTACATAACCTTTCATGTTTTGTATTAGTTTTTCTCAATCGATGTGGTGCATTTGTTGATTCGTTATTAATATTTGCAAAGAAGTTCACACATTTCTCTGATCGTTTCATACAAACAGCACAACACAATGGATTACCTGCAAAAAACTTTAGTTCATCTCTCAAGAGTAATTATTAATGCTAATGAACACCTTAGTGGCACCAAAATGAAAAGGCCTTGTGTTATTGTTCCTAAACAAGATGTCAAAATGTTTACTCACATTGTTAATATAACAGTGTACACTTTTACCATTACCTGATGTAAAATATGGCAATGGTTTAGAAAACAGTGACTGCCCAGCAGGCAAAGGATGTCAATTTGACGTCATATTGACTTTGTACCCCAAGGTCGTGGGGACATTGCATTTTGTTTGAAAAATTCAAATCGGGTTGATGTCAGAAGCCAATGTCAGGCAGATGTCAATGTGTAACATTCATTCATTCATTTTCTTTTCGGCTTAGTTCCTTTATTAATCTGGGGTCACCACAGCGGAATGAACCGCCAACTTATCCAGCACATATTTTACACAGCGGATGCCCTTCCAGCCGCAACCCACCTCTGGGAAACATCCATACACACTCATACACTACGGACAATTTAGCCTACCCAATTCACCTGTAGCACATGCCTTTGGATTGTGGGGGAAACCGGAGGACATGGAGGAAACCCAAGCGAATGAAGGAAAACATGCAAACTCTACACAGAAACGGCAACTGACCTCGAACCAGTGACCTTCTTGCTGTGAGGCGACAGCACTACCTACTGCATACAAACCTAAAATTCACCAAATACCAATGTCTGATGATGTTGTAGCTTGAAATTGTGTGGAAGTTACCACTATGAAGTCTATCAGACGTTGGATTCTGGTTTGACATACTTGACGAATAAACGTCATTATTTAACCTCATTATGATGTTGGTTTATGTTGTTGGCTGGACGTTGGTTTTTAGGGCACTTTCCTACATAACCAAAAGTCCACCAAATATCAATGTAATTTGACGTTGTTATTGGAGACAGCACATTAAATTTTGGTCACATTATGTCATGACCTAAATCTAACCTAATATTAACCTCTTATGACATTGTATGCCTGCTGGGTGTATTCAAATTTAGAAGGCTGCACGTCCAAGGCAAAAATATCAAAAATCTATAAATTTAAAAGTGCAAATTAGAACATTATTGTGTCTGATCTGATCAGAAATGGGCAATGTTAAATATATAGTTAAACTGGGTCAGAAATGTTTTGAGCTTGTTCACTTTTGACCACTTCCAGAGGCAAAAAACTGCATTTCTTTTAGATTGCTTTCATGGTGTACTCATATGGTCAATTTTTAATAAAGGCAGCAGCGTTTTTAATAAATTGGCCACAGTTGTAAAGAGATGGAGTTGACATAGAAAGAAAAGAAAATACAAGCAATGCAATTCGCCTTTGCGTATTACTCCACCCACATAGTGCCAAGCAAAATAATAAACTCTCTACAGTTTGACAAATATTGCAGCTGTTGGACAACATAATTTACATTTGAGGCTTTTTTAGGCGAGAAAGTAGTTGTTTAGATTTTATTTATAAGGATAGTGCCTATTTTATTCTTTGCTAAATCTTGGAGATTCAGCGCATCATATTGAGCAGAGTAAAGAATTTGAAGCCCTTAGAGGGAGAAAAACTCGATCTCTCTTTTTTTTATTTTGTACACTTTCAGAAATAAAGGTACACAAGCTGTCATTAGGGTGGTACCTTTTCAAAAGGTACAAATTTGTACGTAAAAGGTCCATATTAATACCTCAAGGGTACATATTAGTACCTAAAAAGTACAAAAGTGTTCCTCTTAAAATTTTTAGTTACTAATGTATACTTTTGAGGTACCAATATGGACCATTTAAGTACAAACATGTACCTTTTGAAAAGGTACCACCCCAGTGACAACTCGCGTACCTTTATTTCTGAGAGTGTAGTGCTGTATTTATACCATAGTAATCTAGTAGTGTTTGCTTTGGCTTTTTGAGGTTAATTTTTGTTAAATCCTGATTGCAACAGAGAAGTACTGGGAAATCTCTGTAGACTTCAGCGCTATAATCTTAAAATCTCAGCAAAATCACCTGTTTTGTCATCACTTTAGACATTACGCTAGAGAATCATTCAAATACTATAGCTCTAAAGTGATTTTTGTAAAGTAGCAACAGTTTCTGCTGTTCTGATGTCAACTGCAGATGTGAATGGCAGAAGAAAGTAGTTCCTCGTACAAAAGTTTTTATTATATTTTATTATACGTGAATATGCCGTCATGGCAACACAGTGGCGCAGTAGATAGTGCTGTCGCCTCACAGCAAGAAGGTCACTGGTTCAAGCCTCTGCTGGGTCAGTTGGCGTTTCTGTGTGGAGTTTGGATGTTCTCCCTGCGTTCGCGTTGGTTTCCTCTGGGTGCTTCCGTTTCCCCCAGAGTCCAAAGACATGTGGTACAGGTTAATTGGGTAGGCTAAATTGTCCATAGTGTATGTGTGTGTGAATAAGTGTGTATGTGTTTCCCAGGAATGGGTTGCAGTTGGAAGGGCATCCGCTGCATATAACAAATGCTGGATGAGTTGGCGGTTCATTCCGCTGTGGCAACCCCAGATTAATAAAGGGACTAAGCCGAAAAGAAAATGAATGAATGAATGAATATGCCGTCAAACTGATATATAAACGCGATATCACACTTGTAGCAGTGCGATATGGCTTTAAATCTGCACTGCTGGGACACTAAGGCCTGCGTCCTTCAGCCAACGCACGCTATTATAAATACTCGCGAGATTTCTCATCAAGATGAAAAATTGTCTTGTTAGTTGTGATGTTATGATAGAGCGTGAGGGTAAAATTAGCATGGAAAATTGGAGGCAGGATTGGATTTCAACCGCACACACCTGGCAACCCAGGCTGCCTCAGAGTTGCTCATGTCATTCAGTTGCTTGGGCGATGTAACCTTTTTTTACTTGTCACATCGTCATCACCAAACACGTTTTACCGTCATGGAAAACATGAAGTTTTTTCCATTCAGCATGCAGTCTCATTCATTCATTCATTCTCTTTTCAGCTTAGTCCCTTTATTAATCTGGGGTCTCCACAGTGGAATGAACCACCAACTTATCCAGCATTTTGTTTTTATGCAGTAGATGCCCTTCCTGCTGCAACCCATCACTGGGAAACACATACACACATACACGATGGACAATTTAGCCTACCCAATTCACCTGTACCGCATGTCTTTGGACTGTGGGGGAAACCGGAGCACCCGGGGGAAACCCACGCGAACGGCAAGGGAGAACATGCAAACTCCACACAGAAACGCCAACTGACCCAGCCGAGGCTCGAACCAGCGACCTTCTTGCTGTGAGGTGACAGCACTACCTACTGCGCCACTGCGTTGCCCGCATGAAGTCTCAAAATAAATTAAACAACTCTCTTCTATCAATCCTTACTTCACATTCTCATCCAGTACCTCAGAGATTGTCAAAGAGGCATAAAGGAAATCATGCTGAATGTAAGTGAAACTGCTAAAAAAATGTAACATTTTTATTTATTTTTTTGCTGAACTGATAAATTAGTGCATTTCTTTGTTGAAAAACAGGTTGGTGATTATTTGCAGTATTACACTGTGAGATCAGAAAACCCCCATATATAGAACAAGAGACTTGTTGACAAGGCAACGGAAAACCCTAATCAGAAAAGTGGTCACAAGTGGACAACATGTCAGATCAGTATCATATCTCCCTCGTGCACTTGTGATCCAATCAACCAAATTGCAATTCTCAATAGCAGGTGTAAACACTTGTACTTCTGTTCTTTTGGTTCACTTGATCTATCTACTTTAATTTCTACATTTTTTTAAACCAAACAAGCAAGCTTTTATGATATATATTTTGAGTTTAAATTTAACAACATCCAAAATAATATATATTTTGAGTTTAAATTTAACAACATCCAAAATAATCATGCTAAATATGCTTGTAAAGAATTTGTGCATATGTGAGGCTATTTTACTGCATTTACCACATCTATTATCATTGTTTTGTCTGTATATATTGTTGAACACTTACAGAGCTGGTGTCCGATGCAACTTTAAGAATCACAAGGACCACGGTTTTAGCTAATAATGTTTTTTTATGCTTTCCTGAGATTTTCTATTTTTTGAATGGCCTGAGGGCGAGTAAATTTAAGACAAATGTTCATTTTGAATAAATCATTCTCGTGTATTAGGGCACTGTTACTAATGCTTTGGCAAACCAAACTATTTCAATCTCGCAATCTCAGTATAATTAGCTGTTTAAATTGCTACATTAACACATTTTATTTAATGTAGTTTTGATTCACATCAAAACACCAAATGGGGAAGCACACTCACCTGCATAATGAGTTAATCATTCTCATCAAAGTGTAATACTGCAATATATTTATATTCACAAATAAAACTTCACTTGCAAGCATGAAATAAAATCATCTCCTTGCTGGTTTTCTAGGAATAAAGCAGTGAATAGCGCTATTAATTTTCTGTTGTAAAAAAGATAGGTGGTAGAAAAATCTGGCAAGGGGTGAAAAATACTGTAAGTGTGTCTGTGATGAAAGGGAACATGTTTAAAATACAGTTGAAAACACTTAACTAAAGTTGTTAGAAATGTACTGTGTGTTGGTTTCAGTGATGCTATTGTAACCTAAAGTAAAACAAAAATGATTGCAAACTGATTTTGGTAACTGAAATCGAATAGAGGCTGAAATCAACAGATGAATTCAAATAAAATTAAATAAAATACATTTTATAAACCTTAAACAAAAATAAAGTAGTATTACAAGACAAACTATGATAAATAAAAAACAGTGAAAGTCATATAGAAATCTAAAACAAATGATACAAATGACAATCACACATAATAATATTACCTAAAAAACTAAAATGAAACTATTAAAATGTTTTTAAGAACTGAAATAAAGTTAAAGATCAAATAAAAATATTTTTTAAAACTTAAATGAAAAGAAGTTATATTGAGTTGGCAAATAATAAAGGAATAACCTTAACTGAAGAATTAAAATGACGTAAACTAAAACTAAAATAAAGATTAATGTAAAAAAAAAGAAAAAAAAATATATATATATATATATATATAGCAACATAAAAAACACACGTCACATATGATATGATTTAATTTTCATTTAATTTTTAAGAATACTTATTTTTTTATTAAAATATTGAACAATTTTTTTTTTAATCATAAAAAACATTTATTTCTGAAGGGCCAGAGAAGAACTGTGTTATGAATACCAGCGATCAGGCGGCTGCAGATAGACTGTAAACATGCACCTTCTCCTGCCTGACAATTCTGTCACTTAACGAACTACAAATTCTTCTGTCATGTGACGCTGACAACAGAGTTGCGGATCCAATTGCAGGATTTATTAAGAGATGTCAGAGAGGCGATGTTCAAAACAGGGGCAACAGATACATGCAGGGAATCCAGAGTCGTGGTCAATAAGCAGGCGAATGGTCGGTACAGGCAGCAAGGAATTAAAACAAGAGAATAAGGCAAAGGGTCAAAACGCGGCTAGGCTAGACAAAGGAAATGCGTTGTAATGTCACAAAAACAGTTAAACAAGACTCAGCAAAGATGTGTGTGTGTGCGCTGTATTTAAAGTCTATGTAATCAGACCATAATGATCCTCCCGCTGTGTGTGTGTGCGCGAGTTAAATCAAAGTAAAACAGGAACCGGTGTGTACAAAGTGCATGAGGAATTTGTAGTTTGTTAAGTGACAGAATTGTAGTCTAGGTAAAGGTGCGTGTTTACCAACGATCTGCAGCCGCTATATCGCTGGTGATCATAACCCAGCAGATCCTGTTTTTTTTCCTTCACTTCTGTCAGTTGGTGAAGTTTGCCACTAATGCCACTGGGTTGGTTTGGGACTTGTGGAGCTGTGATTCATTGGATTTGCTTTTCTGTGTTTGGGCCTTCAGTAGTGACATTTACATTGCACTGAACTGAACTAAACTAAATTTTATCTGTAAAAACTAAAGGAGTTTCAATTTACTAGAACTTAGAGTTAAGCTGCTTTGACACAATCTACATTGTAAAAGCGCTGTATCAACAAAAATGAATTGAAGGGCTGAAATCCTTTTATAGTATACATACATTTCTTTTCTTTTTTTTTTTCAAATCTGGACAAAAAAGTTGCTGATTACACTTTGACAGTACTGTGTGTGAGCTCTGACCTTTAGGGCTGAGACAGGGGCCCTCGAGGTAGAAGACGCCCTTCAGCAGAGCCAGCTCCTGCAGGATGATGCCGAAGCTGTAGACATCACCCTTCTGTGTCCCACACGCTGGTGGATTATCAGCACGCAGAAGCTCAGGGGCCGTCCACAGCTGACCTACAAACACAAACCTCAAAATTAGAGAAGAATTTATAATTCTTTTTAAATGACATCAACTTAATCATTCATCATTCGATATAGTTTAGGTCATGGCTATACCATGCTGGTGTAAAAAAATAACCAAGGTAATCAAACAAAACCCTTTATTTAGTTGGAAAAATAATTATCATAGCAAATCACTAGTCCCTTACAAACAACAGGACAGCACTCACAGGACATCACCAATCCCTTAAAGACATCAGTAGTCTCTCACAAGACACCAATTCCTTACAGACATCAGTAGTCTCTTACAGGACTATAAAAGTCTCTAACAAACACCATCAGTGGCAAGGCTACTTAAGGGCCAGGGTGGCACTAGCCCACTCAGGGTTGACCCACGCAGACAAAAAATATTTTAAAGCTGAAAACTGAAAAATCCTGCATGGAAAACATGTAAGGCGAATATAAATGTAATTTGATAGCAGCACCCTTTATTCATTGTAAGTTTGTCAATCAAATGTACAGTCCCAATCCACTTCACAAAAATGGAACTGTGCAACTGTTGCTCCGCACTTTGTGCTGATGATTGAGTGCTTTTGTATTTGACTGAGGCAACAGCTCTGAAACCAAATCTAGAAGTGCTGTAAAGTAAGTACAGTAATAAAATGAGTAAAATGAGCATTATGAGAAGTATGACTATTGGGCCGTTTCCATTGAGTGGTACGGTTCGGTATGCTTTCATGGCCGTTTCCACTGTCAAAAGGTATCTAAAAGCGAACCATACCGTACCACGTCTTGGTTACCCTTTGCAAAGGGTACCTAGCAGGACTAAAGGGTACTAAGGACTAGGCAGAGCTAGACGAGCAGCTGAACGCTATTGGTTTACAGAGAAAGGTCACTCACTCGTGGAGCTAGCCAGAATGAAAACAAAGGAACCGCCATGTTTTGAATATATATATATATATATATATATATATATTCTGGTTTAAATTGATTTTAGAATTAAACTATATGCATTCTTCTTGCAATTTATTTATTTGTTTGCAAATTGAGGGTTGGATTATTAAATGCCATCTCACACCTCAATAAATAATTACCATATTATCAGAGATCATAAACATTTGAAACTAGTTATTATACGCAATTTAAGAGTAGGCACCAAGGTCCACGTACTTAAAAATTTCTGGCCTTGCCCATGGACACCACGGCTGCGTCCGAAATCGCATACTTCCATAATATAAAGTATGCTAAAATCAGTATGTGAAATGAGTAGTATGTCCAAAATTATAGAATTCAAAAAATAGTATCTGAGAAGTACATGGATGACCTACTACTTCCTGCAAGATTCTGAAGTGCGAATTTGATAGACGCTACACTCTCCCATGATGCACCATGAGAGAATTCATGAATGGGACTGAAGTGAAGCAACTAGGTCATGATTATCATGACAAAATGGTGAATGTAGTACGTCCAAATTCCTTTTATACTACTCGCATTCATACTTTATAGAACATACTTTTTTAACGGTCGAGTTAATGGACTGAGTAGTAGGCAATTTCAGACGCAGCCCACTAGTCTCTCGCAAGACATTACTAGTCTCTCTCAGACATCAATAGTCTTTCATAGACATCAATAATCTCTCTCAGACATCACTGGTCTCTCACAGACTTCATGGTACAGACATCAATGTTATTTTAAATGAAATTAGAACATTCCATTCACATTGTATTATTGTTCTAAGAACAATTTTCTATCAATATTACAAGAATGTTCCAAAAACATTATTTTAATAATATACGTGCTAACATTTACACAACTTGTTGGTTATGAAATGTTACCTGGGCAGTTAAATAGAACTTTCAAAGAGGACTATGGAAGTGACCTCAAAATTGAGCAAACTGTAGGTCAGGGGGTGCTCAACCCAGTTCCTGGAGATCTACCTTCCTGCAGATTTCAGTTGCAACCCATATCAAACACACCTGTCTGTAATTATCAAGTGCTGTTCAGGTCCTAATTAACTGGTTCAGGTGTGTTTGATCAGGGTTGGATCTGAACTCTGTAGGAAGGTAGATCTCCAGGAACAGGGTTGAGCTGTAGGTTGATCTCTATTCTTGTACCAGTACTCACGTGCATAGAAAGCATGCACGTCATCCAAATTGCTGTCCTTGTGGAAACTTTCCAGCCCATAATCGGTAATTTTCAGTACGAAGCGACTGTCCACCACGCAGTTGGAAGACTTCAAGTTGCCGTGGGAGATGATAACGCTGTTGTGCAGGAACGCCATTCCCTGAGTGATGAAAAGATGACACTCTCACAAAGACATCTGACAGCATCTAGTGTATTTATTAACACCACGCCACAAAAATATTAATTACTGACTCTGCAATATGCATTCAGGGGTTATAATTTGCCTGTCAAGGAATTGACATCCCTTTAAATTACATGTTTAGAAACCACCCATATATGATGTCACATGGAAAACTGTATTTTTCAAAATGTAAATCAACTTGCAACAGATTCAGTTACATTTCAGTAATAAAATCACAAAATCAATGAAGACATTTTTATAAATATAAAATAAAATGTAAAAATATTGAAAAAAATCTAACAATTATTATAAATCCTTTATGTGTGACAAAATTATTACTTTTTTAATCCATGTGTGTTCATTTCTTTCATTAAAATAAGCTTAGTAATGAAACTGTCGACTGGAATTCTGAATATGGGTCTCTCAGGTGGTCAGGACCAAATGGCACTGTGTTCCTCTTTCCTCTTCTGTTTCTCCTTTTTCTTCTGTCTCCTTTCTCTTGCCTCATCTATCCTTATTCCCAGGTGCGGCGGCTGCTGTGACAGTGGGCTGGGTTGTTTGTTGGGGCTGCAGAATGCAGTTTGGGCACATGGCTCTGGCAAGGTTGGTGGAGCTAATGTTAATGAGAGACACCTGTGTGACCCACCTGTCTCAAATCCCACAGAGAAGCTCCAGAAGGATATAAGGTAGAGCGACGACAGTGACTACGTTTACAGGGACATCAGTAATCGAATTATTTTCCTTAATCTAATTAAGACAATAATAAGATTAAGGCGTTTACATGAGTTGCTTTTTGAATGTTTCTTTCATGATCCTGTTTTACATGTTATAGCACATACTTAGATTAATGTCATTGCATCACCGCGCTGTCTGCATTTCCTCTGGAACTATAAACTGCTGGAAGACTGTTGTTTTAATGTGAAAGTTCATACCGCATGCTGAATGGAAGAAAAGAAACCTCTGCATTTCACGATGCAGGTGTCTTTGGTCTGCACTGACTCAATAGGCACAAATAGTGTGAAACAGCAGTGTGTGGGTGTGGGTGTGTGTGGACTTTCCAGTCGCAAAACGCAGCGAAAAGCTGCGCATGACGGTAATAGTTCGATTAAGGTGTTTACATGTCTGTATTACAGTTCAATAAAGCGACTAAAATCGGCATACTCCACATGTCTTAATTCGATTTCTCTTTAGTTTGATTATGAACTTAATCTGATTTAATTAATAAAAAAAAAATCACTGTTTCCATAGTAGACTCTTAATCAGAGTATTGTCACAATCGCATTAAAATCGAATTATTGGTGTCCATGTAAACGTAGTCAGTAAAGGACGAGAGAGGACTAGTCCTGGAACATGTACAGTGCTGCCTTTGGTTCATGAGGAGTTGCTGCTTACTTTCATATTGTTGTTAAATTTATCTTGTGATTAAATTTAGATTCAGCATTTGTCTGCAGTGTTGAGGAAAAGGTACTTTTAATGCAATAAAATCTTGTGTAACTTCTTAAAAAAGTAAATAAATGTGTTGCTTAGTTATATTTTAGCGCATATAACCATATCTCCAACAAGACAGGATGTGCACAAAGCAACTGGGATTAAAAGATCTGTTCAGCTTGCTGTGATCATCAATCATCATCAAACGTGAGTTTTACAAGTTTGAAACATTTTTAAAACAGTGTGTGTTTGTACTAAAGTCAGTAAAATCTTGTGTAATTCATCACCAAAGCCGCATAGCGTCAGTCCAATTATAGTGAAGATGCTTCAATCCCGGTTTGTGGACGTTAACTCAGGTTTATATTGTCAATTAACATAATGGACGTCCATACAGTGGTGTAGATTAACATGTATCCTGCCACATTTGCTATGCAAAGTTAAACATATGTATGTGTGTGTGTGCGCAAACTTTGTAACGACACAGTGTGTGAGACTCATTGTTGCAGAAAGGCTTGAATTAACTCCACAACAAATACATCAAATAACCACTGGGAAAATTAGTAGTAAGGGACATCTGCTTAATTTGTGTCTGTCACTGTGCTGCTTATGCATCAGACGCAGCAGGTTAAGGCTACACCCATCAGAGCTATATCGAGAGATCTCTGTGGCTCTGACACGCATGTGGGAACAATGGGCAGGGAGAACCAGCATTTGCATTAAAGGCACAGGCAACAAAATCAGCTACAGTGTACTAACATCTCAAATTTCCCATATTCACAAAGGTATAATAAATAATCTGATAGGTATTATGTGCTGAAACTTTACAGACACATTCTGGAGACACAAAAGGCTTATATTAAATCTTTAAAAAGGGGTAAAATAGGTGCCCTTTAATGGAAGTAATGTGTTGTGTTACTTGTTCGTTGTGTTTTTTTTAATCTCATCTGTGTAATGATATCATTATTTTACACCAAAAGTGAAATGTGAAGTGAAAAACATCAGGATGTTTCAGCAATAAATATTTTTAGTTTGTATTTCAAGATTTTTATTAATTTTAAGGGATACTAAGGCCCAATCCCAATTCTATTTTTGTACACCTACCCCTTTGAAACAGAGTGTGAAGGGGAAGAGCTTCAAATTTTACCTCTAAGAAAGGGGACACCACTACAGTACAATGTCATCGCGATTTCTGGCTTCATATGAGATCATATGAGACGCCAACGATATAATGTTATCATAACAATCTAATGTGGCAATAAGATTATAGCTGTACTGTACATTTACACCATGGCCATATTCATCTATGTAAACACACCAAAAACAACATTTACATAATTTAACAGACACGTAATTCCTAGCAACTAGACTTTTCTGACAGGGTATTCGAGTGTCATCGAGTGTCATCGAGTGTCAGAATGTTGTGGGACTGCTATTTAGGAGTTATTATTATGGATTATAGATCGCGAAATTTATCGTTTATTTTAGCAATTTTTTAAAAAGCATGATGGTAAAACACGAATGCGATAATGAATGTATAAAAACATCTGCTTGTTTGTAGTAAAAATATGCAGTAATGACAAAAAATACTAATTTGTGCATCTCCTGACTTCCGTGTGCAGCCATGCTGCCGTTGTAGATGGTGTATTCTGCAAAGTTTTCGTACCCCTTGATTTCCAGTGTGGTCCAGAAAAATCTCAGTTTCGAGGGCTATATAGCTCTTCCTCTTAGCCCTATGCCTTCAAGCTAAAGAGAATTTGGACACTTCTACCCCTTCACGTAAAAGCGCAAAAAGAGGGGTAAGATGAAGGGCTAAGGGGTGGAACTGGGCATAAAAGTGTTTTTGTGGAAGCAAGGAGAGTTCGCAATTTACACAACATATCTCTACATATTCTTGACTTCTTTCAACACAGTGTCAGGAAAGCCATTAGTCTATAAATGGGAAAAGTAACTTTTTTGAAAAAGTAACACAAATATTTAGTTTGAAATGAGAAAAAAGTAATGCTTTACATTATTAGTTACTTGAGATAAGTAATCTGGTAACTCACGTTACTTTAATGCACAGGTGTTAAATCCAGTTCCTGGAGAGCCGCAGCTCTGCACAGTTTAGCTTTAACCCTAATTAAACACACCTGATGAAACTAATTGAGTCCTTCAGGCTTGTTCTGGTAGTACCTAGAACAGCAAAGTCAAGTAAAGGAGGTCGAGTCTTCTCATTTATGGCTCCTAATGGATGGATGGATTGGCTCTTTAATGATTGGACTCTCAGTAGTGAATATTAAACCACACTGAACTGAGCTAAACTGAACTGAACCTAAACACTGAAAACTGAACTGACACTGTTTCAATTTACTATGATCTTCTATGTAAAGCTGCTCTGACACATACTACATAGTAAAAGCGCCATACAAATAAAGGTAATTTGAATTGTATTGAATTGTTTGAGACCTACAGGTAAATGTGTTTAAATAGGGTTGGAACTAAACTGTGCAGAGCTGCGGCTCCCCAGGAATTGGATTTGATACCTGCGCTTTAATGCATTACACCTCAAACACTGTTTGTCAGTTGCAGCTTCAATCAAATTTATCTACAGTCACAAATTCCAAGCATTTAAAGCCAAAACTGTATTTCTACTGCATGAGGAACAAACACAAATGCAATCACAGATTCTGTAAGAGGTAATGAGCAAAACACAAACACATTAAAATGATGGATTATATTAGGTTTGATTTTGAAATGCTGTTAGCTCTTGCATATCGTGTGACCGATTGCATCATGCTAATATTTGTATTCTTCTTTTAAATAAAAAAAATCATTGTGTTAATGGAGCTTTCAGAATACATGCAACACGAAATGAATCTTTTGTAACACTTTCATTGTTTCATTATACTGCTTTCTAGTCAGTTTTTAAAATAAAGGCCTGTTACTGTACATGTAGTGGTAGAAGTGTTTACATATAGGATAGAGTGCTTTGGGTGCACTAGAATACAAGTGAAGTGTAATATAAATGCTATAAATAAATGATGCCAAGTCATCTTAATTAAGCATCTACATGTCAGTTAGTGAGAGTGTTGTTTATACATCACAATAAAGAAGAAGCATGTGTGACAGATGTTAAGTGCTCACCTTAACAATGTCGTTGATGAGAGAATAGCGAAACATCCAGTCCAGCGTGATTCCTTCACTCTCCATCAGATCCTATAGTTCACAAAAACATCATATGGATTGTGAGGAAAGTCTGTGTGCTGTGTGTAATGTTGCTTGTGCAGCATTAAAATAACTGTAATTTCTCATATGACAATGCATCCAAATGGTTACAAAAACATTATTTTGAATTGCTGTAATGTTTCACTTTTTTTTTAACTATATTTTTGATTAACGCAGCCTTGTAGAGCCTAATATGTGTTTATACATTAAAAAATAAGTTTTTTTTAATAACAATGGGTGAGTACAATTTTTTACTTCTTCCCTGAATACATGCATGTCTGCAGAAAGCATCCTCAATGTTCAGTCTATGTTAGCGTAACAAAAAGTGTGGCATTAACCTGAACCACATGAGCTGGTCTCTGTTTCTCAAACTCATAACTTTGCACTCCATAAAACGTTTTATTGCATATAAACATATATTTATACTCAGCAGACACTTTATTAGATAGACCTGTATAACTGATAGTTAAACAAATGTTTATTCAGACAATGGCAGCAACTTGGCATTCAAACATGTAAATGATCATCTGCTGAACTTTAAACTGAGCATCAGAATGAGAAACAAAGGTGATTTAAGTGTTTGACGGCTGATTGAGTATTTTAGAAATGGCTGATGTACTGGGATTTTTACACAAAACTATCTCTAGAGTTTATGGAGGAAAAATGCAGGGAGCTTATTTTCTGTAAGAACATTGCATTGTTGATCCCAGAGGTCAGAAGAGAATGGGCCGAGTGGTTTGTAAATGAAATATATTTTAACTACTTGTTGCAATTGAGCATAGTCTGCTTGGGAGCATCATTGAATTCACAAAATGTCAAACTTTGAGGTAGATGAGCAGAAGAAGAGCTCATGTTTCCATCCACTTATTTTTATGCACATTTTGGATTATCGCATTTTTTTTTTTTGGATGGAAATGGGAATATGCGCATAAATTAAAAATAAAACCTCACAACTGAGTAGGATGAATGTTTTATTCGATAATAAAAAAATTGCATAAACTTTGATGGAAACACTTTTACAGACTAAATTCTAATTTGTACTTAAAAAAAAGTCCTGTGATATTGTTAAGAGATCATGCGATGATAAAAATTTGTGCGATGGAAAGCATTAAAGGTTCAAGGCACCTTTAAACACTTAAAAAAAAAATGTTAACAGATTTGTGTGTGTGTGTTGAGCATCAGTTAAAACAACGTTAGCACCTGTCAGCTTTAATTGTGGGGACAACTTGATAATTTTAAGCTTTTGTCAGCTAATTTTATCTTCCGGGTTTAAAATAATTTTGAGAGTAGGGTCAAAATTGGTGACAGTGCCAATCTGCCTGTCCAGTGATGATGTGTCGGCCAAGCTGTGAGACCACGTCCACGCACGGCATGCAGTATTTAGCCATTCATGAAGAGTTGTATGTGTTTGTTTTCATCATCCACGGGGTTTGTTGCATGTTTTCCCCTGCAATGCTGTCAGGGCCAATACCGCAAAGCTGTTGGTTTGCAGCAAGCATTTTTGTTGGGAGAGCTGTACGAGAATTGGAGAATGGTGGACTTTGTCTTTTATCAGTTGAGTTCCTTACCATTCAGACACATTGAATATTTGTGCTGCTTTGTTCACCTATGTAATAATACCAGGGCTAATAGTTGAAATAGATAGGGCAAGATACCTGCAGGAGGAAGAAAAGTCCTCCTCATTTATAGTGTTTATATAAACATGATTGTCTTTATAATGACTTAACAAATTTGGTTATGTGTATATGAAATTATAAATAACAAATGTAGCAGTGCACTAAATTACTGTTTATTTCTTTGCATTTTAACTTTGTACTCTAGAAAATCATGCATCTCCTCATGGTTTGTGTCTCATTTTGTGAGCCAACTGACATTTATTTGCTCCCCTCTTTTTCCCGTTCTGCTGGCCACGCCCGCTCCTCCCTCTGCTCTCATTGCTTCACGCCAATCATGAAGCATTTTTTTTTTAATTCTGAGGTAGACTCGAACTGAAAGAGGGGGGTTTTATGGCCCTTTAATTAATAAACCAGTGGACTGACATCATTGTAAAATATCTGAAATGCTGTTTTGGGCATTCTATGCCTTAACCAAAGTCTGGCAGATCATTCATTGAAGCATTAATTTTCAAGAAATATAATCAGGCTTATTCATTTATTAAAAAAATATAATTTGGTGTTGTTACAATGTGCTGATGCTTAAGAAAGTTACATTTTTGCTTTCTATAATATTTATTTCATGTTTTAGGATGAATATTTTTTCTTGCTCAAATTAGGCATGCAAGGTAAAATATTTTGCTAAATATTTTGTCCAGTGCAGATGTTTATTTTATGTAATTAAAATGGTAATATTTATTGAATTTTATGCTTTATATTATTATTGAGTTATATTTATTGAATTATATTTCCCATTAACTCAATTAAGTATGTGCCCTTCAAGGTTTAATAAGAAAACACACATTGAGCAAATGAGTTATAACAAACACTGAAAATGTTTTACTGACTATACATACACAAATACAAATATTTCTCATTTAATATATACATTTTTTAAATAAATAAAATAATAAATAAGTTTCTTTTCCAATAATGTAAAATTTAACGTTTCATCTCAATGTCAAAAAATACTTAAAAAATCACATTTACACACATTTATTTAAATTTCAGGTTTCTTCTCAGTTTTGTATGGTGCAGCATTATTTTGTATTTATTTGACTCTGATTTTTTGTGTTTCTTTGTGGTCTTTCCCGCTGTCAACTGGCGAAAAAACAAAGAAAGCAGATCCTGATTGGTTCTCGTGCTGTGCATTCGAAATGCTGATTGGCTCACACAAAGAACCTAGAGCCAAGCTAAAGCTTGACTGTAGATAAAACCTTTTTCATTTATTAAATAAAAAGTTTTAAAATGTAAATAACTTATAAAAAAACATCACATAATGTAAATAAATTGTCAAGAATATGTGAATAACTCAATTTTGACAAAAATGTCACATAGAACCTTATAATTCTAAGGTGACGATATGGTTTACGCAGCGGACGCCCTTCCAGCCGCAACCCAGTACTGGGAAACCTTGCTTTCTTATTCTTGTATTAAAGACAAACTGTTTTGTTAAACAAAAGCAAAAATTTTACAGTTTTAAATAATGTTTTTTTCATGTTTCTATGATCAAAATTAAAAGAGAAGCCTTTTTGCTGGTAATGACAAAATTATTAATTGTGTCTGTATGTTTCATTTTCATTTAGACAGTTTGACTTTCACGTTTTTTTTTGTTTTTTGTTTTATCACAATGAGCCAGGATAGCACTGCGTCAGATGGCCGTTTCAGAAAGTGTAAACTTAGTGCTTGAAGAAAGGTACGTTTTAAATGTGGGACCTATGTAGTTTACATAGCTGATTTTATGTACAGTTGAAGTCAGAATTATTAGCCGACCTGTTTATTTTTTTCCCCAATTTCTGTTTAACGGAAAGAAGATTTTTTTTCAACACATTTCTAAACATAAAAGTTTTTATAACTCAATTTTTTTATCTTTGCCATGATGACAGTAAATAATATTTGACTAGATATTTTTCAAGACACTTCTATACAGCTTAAAGTGACATTTAAAGGGTTAACAAGGTTAGTTAGACAAGTTAGGGTAATTAGGCAAGTACTGTATAACTATGGTTTGTTCTGTAGACTCTGTAGAAAATATATAGCTTAAAGGGGCTAATAATTTTGACCTTAAAATGTTCTTTAAAAATTAAAAACTGCTTTTATTCTAGCCGAAATAAAACAAATAAGACTTTCTCTAGTAGAAAAAATATCATCAGACATACTGTGAAAATTTCCTTGCTCTATTAAGCATAATTTGGGAAATATTTAAAAAAGAAAAAAAAATTCAAAGGGGGGCTTGTAATTCTGACTTCAACTGTAAACGCATACAGCTGTTTGCACTTCTGGATATATTCTAACTACTTTTTTACTTACTCTGCACAATGACAATAAAGCTGAATGTAATCTACATGAATAAATGTACTGTAAATGCAGTAACTGAGCATTATGGCGTATAAAGCAATGGTGTGCTCAAATGTTCACCTGTAAGCTTCCTCGAGGGCAGTACTCAGTGAGGATGCAGATGTTTGGTGGGTCGATACATGCACCGATAAAGCGCGTCAGGTGCTCATTCTGGACATCACGCATCTATAACAGGAAGAGAAAAGAGCAGAAGGGAAAGAGGAGCGAGAGAGAGAACAGTATTAGGTGGAGAAGACAAACAGAGAGAGCTGCATGTTTAGCCCCTCTTTTCCATCAGACTCCTATCTATTAATATCTCCCAGAACATCATATAAACTTAATTACGATGAAGGCACCTGGCATAAAGCAGCGAGCGGCATGGATGCACACTTACATGTTTGAGCTCAAACAGCACTTTCCTGGTGAGCTCGATGCGTTTCTTGTTGACATACTTAATGGCTGTTATGTTTCCCTGGAAAAGAGGCATCAACGCACATTAGTTTCTCCATGATTGCTGTCGTGGGCTCGGCAAAGAGCCAGAGCACTTTAGAGATAGGTAAAAAAATCATTCATCAATTAAAAGGAGAAAAAAAAGCAACATAATGTGTTAATTAAGCACCATCCTAATGAATGGGTAAAATAATGACGTGAACATGAATGGTGCTCATCCTTAGGGGTTCTTCTTAATTGGAGAGGCGCTGGATCATCTGATGAAGAACTGGCCATTAGCCAGGGCAGCGTGATGGTATTATTGGAGATCTAAATATGAGCCATGTTTCCAGGCAGGATGTGCAATTTACTTTAGTCTAAAAGACATGCACATAGACTTATTACAGCATATAGAGTGAACAGGTATAGCAGGGCTGAAAAATCTGGCAGTTTGGGCCAGAGCGGCCCACTACATACAATCAAAATGCTACCCACTTGTGCACGCCCTTGAATATATTTACCAACTCCTATTCTGTAAAATCTCAAAAGCCATATATAGGAAATAATAAGAGTTGACAAATTAAAAACTTTAAAAAAAGATTTTATTATTATAATAAAATTATAATCCACACTGGAAGTCCATCTTGTGTGTTTTGAGGGAGCCTATATTAAATAATGAACAACAAAAAACTACCTGCTGACGCACACAGTTAATGGTGATGAACAAAATAAAGTTAAACAATAAAAGCAATGTATCAGAGACCCTTAACAGACTAAAATGTTTAACTCAACCGTGAAACATCAAAAGGTAGCTTAAAGATTTTATATAATCAATTAAATAAACTTAAATGATTAAAAACAGCAACACATATTTATTTGGGCCCAAACTACAAAACCAAATTTAAAACAATTCCAGTACTAGTTTTGCTTGTTGCACACTAGTTTGATAATGTATAAATATCATTATAACTATATTGTATAAATACTATTATAGCTACAAGCCTAAATGCTGACAATCAAAAACAAAATTACTTGATATCACAGGTGATTGTCTTCTGACACACATGAAATGACATGAATGACACTCTTCATAGAGCGTGAGAGGCATCGTTCTTTAGGACCTATATCATTTGAAAAATAAAGACTTGCAGGTTAAGGAAACAGCATGGGAGGAAGTTGCAGCGGGCTTTGGTGCAGATGAAAAGTAAAAATAAAAAGTGTATTTATAGATAGATAGGAAACTAGATAGAATAGATGGAGATAGATTGATGTGCAAGAGTCTCCAATCCGCTGGGTGCTGCTGACGCAGCCCATGTGAAAGGCAAACGTCTGCGCGCTGCTTCTGTTCTCCATACGCGATGCGCAAAATAGGAGTTTGTGATTGGGTCAGCCCAATGTCAATAAAGATAATAACCATTGGGCTGCAGATTATGTCACATGGGCCGGTCTGTCCAAAAAAAAAAAAAAAAAAAGGACTTTCAGAGCGTCACAGATCACAGCATCGACAATTAATTAGGCAGAAAAAAAAACGATAGCCTGCAAAGCGTTTTATGTGCCGATCATATCATAAGAAGAGGATCAGCCTGGCCCAAAAAGTAAGTCGGCCCAGCGGGAACCTCCCCGGTCTGCCAGATGGCCAGTCCACCCCTGGATATAGCAATTAGTACAGTTAAAAGTGGGTGGGGTTTAGAGAATCAGAATTGTGTATAATTGGCCAGAATAAACAGATCCAAATAATAAACCTCTTACGATAAGTTTGGACTGCACGATTTTCAAAGCAGTCGTTCATGGATGTTTTCACACTACATGACTACTTGGGGTAGCGTTTCATCGCTGCTTTGTTTACACTGCAAGATGAATTGGCCACAGGGGGTTTTACACTGCATGACTTTATAATAAGGAGAATCGCCGACAACTTTGTCTCGGTCCACAAACTACGTCTCACAACCAAACACACTGAAGAAGTGACATGGAAACAACGTGAGGGCATGTAGTATATCTTTTGTTATTAACTACATAATGAGAAAGAAGCCTTTAGTGGGCTAGTAAAATTACTTATTTTGCTCATCTGGCTTTTGAAGGGAATTGTCAATTTCTCCTCCACCTTTTTTCTGTTTCGACCCGGTTGTGGTATTGTCAGAATGACATGTCAAACAGACATGGGTGCTCCTGCCAAATTTACACTAGTTTTTTTCTGGGTCTCTTGGGTCTCCCAAATAGACTGAAAATAAGCACTTTTAACTTCTCCCCCAACCTCCCGCTGGCCTGCAGGTAGCCATACTTGTGGATGCTGCTCTCTCATTGACTGTAGGTAATCGTTGATGTTATTTTAAATCAGAACACATTTCACATGGCATGATTTGAATCGGCGACAGGTCCAGATTAGTGATGCTCAAAAAAATTGATAAACTGTTAACCGAAAGGGTGCGTTTTTAACCGATTAATGGCATCAGTTTAAAAATTTGACTTAAAAAAAGATTGTAAATATTATTTTATATATTTTTTAAGTCACAGTCAACACACTTTTTCCGTTGTGAGGCGCATCTTTTGAATTGTCTACTAATGTGCTGCTGGGAAATGAAAACATATTTAAAAGTTACCAGGCTCCTATCATGAGTGCTTTTAAGAAAAACTAATTTCAGGGTCTGCCAAATTATCAGTATCAAACCTTCGAAATGGCAGAGTAAGTTCAAGAGCAGGTGTGTAATTATATATATTGCTATACAATAATGCTTATACAGGGTTTCTGTGGGTTTCACCAAATCAAATTTAAGACTTTCCAAAGAGAATTATGAATGAAATGTCAGACTTAAACATAATTAAAAACTATAAAAAATACATTTACATTTACATTTAGTCATTTAGCAGACGCTTTTATCCAAAGCGACTTACAAATGAGGACAAGGAAGCAATTTACACAACTATAAGAGCAGCAGTGAACAAGCGCTATAGACAAGTTTCAGGTGTGTAAAAGTCTAAGAAGCAAAACATTAGTAGAAATTTTTTTTTTTTTTTTTGAGAGAGAGAGAGAGAGAGAGAAAGAGGGCACAGTTAGTGGTATAGCCAGAGAGGCAATTGCAGATTAGGAAGGAAAGTGGAGACTAAACAGTTGCGTTTTTAGTCGTTTCTTGAAGACAGCAAGTGACTCGGCTGTATATAATTATATAAATATATAATTGTACATAATTAAAAATGAAATGTCAGACTTAGACATAGTTAAAAACTAAGTATTGACAACAGTCTGTAAAGGTCAGTGTCCTTACCAGGTAGCTATAAACAAATGTTATTGAAAGAAAGATTAAATGAAAGAATTTTTACGTTTGTAGTCCAGATTAGCATGTAAAAATATTAATGTTTGGAAATAAATCTCCTATCAAGTATTCAAGCCTTTAGTGCTGTAATGAACAACAAATGCCCACAAAATCATCTGAATATTCTTAAAAGCTACTCTAAAAGGTATTCACTGTATAATGAAGTGCCCACAATATTGATATTGTACATAGGGCCAGATTAACATAAGGACTAGGTGGGGCTGAAGCCCCAGGGCCCACGGAAGGAGGGGGCTCTTGATTGGCTGAAGAATTAATTTGCATCATGACATGGGAAACGCCTCTTTGTGTTATGCTTTCGCATGTTAATAAAGTGATGTATTACTTTTGGTTCGCTGCTAATTAAAAACAGTGACACCACTAAATTGGGGCTCGAAGTGGCTTTAACCCAATCAAAATATTGAATAGCTCTGTTTTAGCCCTCCACAATGGTGATCAGATGTCCCATTTTTACCAGGACAGTCCCTTATTTGGGCACTATCGTGAGACCCTACCTGCAAAAAGTAGGCTAATCAAGCTCGACGTGAACAAAAAATACAATTCAAACAGTATTCATTAATGATTAACTTGTGCATGTAGTAACAGAAGCTGGGATAAGTGGAGTCATCCTGAATGGACTGAATGGATAACTGAAGCGCAATCTCGGCTGCATGGCTGTTACAGCTGGATTTAAGTAACTGGTTTGGTCTGGCCATCTTACCATCACATAATATAACCAAGACAGTGTGCGAACAAAGCAGATAGCCTACACAAACAGTTATCTAATGTCCATCATTTCAGAGTATCTATCTTAAATACACTGGGTTGCGGTTTAGGTCTAACTGAACTGAAACTTTTTTTATTAATGTTTACTTTGCCCCTTTTTATAAAAACAACTAGAAACATTAAAAACATGGATTTTATAGATATCCTATCATTAGAGATTTATTCTCAGCTAAAGTTCTAAAGGAACTTTTTATAGGTAAAACCCTATTTAAAGAATTTATTATACAGTAAAGCACATTTTAGGAAGTATTGCAAACGTTTTTGTTTTGGTTTGCTGATTTTGGCAACCTGTTTGAATTTTCATATTATTATTATTTTTTTTTTAATTAATTTTGTATACTTGTAGGCCTACTTTATTAAAATAGAAAATTATAATATAATAATCAAGTATAAGACAGATGGTGGGAAATCAGATAACATTAATTAGTAAATTAATAATAATAAAATTAATAATAACAACAACAACAACAACAACAACAATTATAACAGCAAAAATATATACTTCTGTGCGGCAATAAAATAAAAATAAAATAAATTGTGTTCTTAATCTGGCCCAGATTGTGCATATTCATTATGATGATATTGAATTATTGATTTTCGCCATATGTCTACTCAATACCAAACCTAAAATACCTTGTAGTAGCCAGTCTTGGCGTAGATCTGGAAGTTTCCATCCATAGTCAGCAGTGAGCCGTAGTTAGAGCCTCTCTGTGTGTAAAAGATTGAACTGGACATTAGTATGTTTGAAGTTAAATTATTCAGTTCAATTCAGGTTTATTTGTTTAGCGCTTCTCACAATAATTATAGTTTCAAATCAGTTTCACAAAAGGAGCACATGACTGCATTACAATCAAATTAGGAAAAGTTAAGAATATTAGTTACCATAACTTTATTAGTTACTAATAACTTATTGAAAAATAAAAAAATTGGGCTGTAACAAATCACAGTAATTTTTTAAGCTGGTTTAATGTGTCATTTTTTACAATGCTCTGCGTATATGTGTGTATGTGTGTGTATGTCTGTGGGTGTGTGTACAGTATGTTTGCCCTCACCAGGGATATGGTGAGTTTGCTGCAGGCTCTGCGCAGGACCTTCTCCATGTTGCTCATCTGGATGTCCTCCCAGTGCACACGCCACAGCTGAGCGGTCAACTCATTCTCCAACTTCAGCTTCCTGATGGCGGACAGAGAAACACGCCGAGAGACAAAGAAAGAAGAGTATAAATAAGCCGAGGACAGGGACAATGAGCGGTGTGAGCAAAAAAAACAAAAACCATCAGATGAAAAAGACAAAAGCAAGCCAGTAGAACAACAGACCCAAATAGAAGAAAGCAAGTCATAAATGTTAAATAATAAATGTTAAGCAAACCAATTTAAGCTGATATGTTACTGTCAGCACTTAAATATATTAAATGTTCAGCAATCAACATCTGTAAAACAACTTTGAAACAACAGACGTCCTTCATTTCATTTTATTATTGATGCTTTGGTACTAATATTTACAGGATTATAATAATATCATGATTAATGCATGCAGACATTCAAAGAATAAATACCGAGCACAGCAAAGTCGATATAACAGTCTGTACTGTACATACACTACCTGACAAAAGTCTTCTCACATATCCAAGTTTTAGGAAAAACAAATAACTTGGCGAGTTCTAGTCGAACATTTGGTATCAGAAGTGGCTTGTATGAAAGATAAAGGCCTCTAGATTACACTTATTTTACAAAAATAAAATATGATCATGCTTTGATTTTTAATTATTTAATTAGGACAGTAAGGTTTGACTTTGCTTAGACAAAAGTCTTGTCACAGAAATAATGTACAGTATAGAATATAAAGTCATGGTGCAATGGAAAAAGAATTATTATTGTGTATGACTCCTATGAGCTTGGAGGACTGCATCCATACATCTCTGCAATGACTCAAATAACTTAAATAAAGTCATCTGGAATGGCAAAGAAAGCCACCAAGAGCTCATCAAGATTCTTTGGAATCATCTTCAATGCCTCCTCCTTCATCTTACCCGAGACATGCTCAATAAGGTTCATATATGGTGACTGGGTGGGCCAATCCTGGTGCACCTTGACCTTCTTTGCTTTCAGGAACTTTGATGTGGAGGCTAAAGTATGAGAAGGAGTGCTATCCTGCTGAAGAATTTGCCCTCTCCTGTGATTTGTAATGTAATAGGCAGCACAAATGTCTCAATACCTCAGGCTGTTGATGTTACCATCTGCTCTCCATATCTCTCACATGCCCCCAATGAATGTAACCCTAAACCATGATTTTTCCTTCACCAAATTTGACTGATTTTTGAGAGAATCTTGGGTCCATGGAGGTTCCAAAAGGTCTTCTGCAGTATTTGTGATAATTGGGATGCAGTTCAACAGATGATTCAATAGTAAAAAAATCGACCTTCTGCCACTTATTCGAATGATCAACTTTAAGTCAAGTTATTATTTGTCGCTCTTACAACTGGGATCGACAACAAGATGACAAGACTTTTTTTAAGTAGTGTAGATGGGCTATTCTACAACAGCTGTGCTGTTTCTAACAGACTTGATACAGTAACATTGGTAGAACAATTAAAACAATTTTATTTTCACACAAGGCCACATTAAACATATCTAGGATACTAGAAATAATGTCATTTTGCTTTGACAGAAGCCTCTTTTTTTCAGTGATGTTAACGGTGTGTTCACTTACAGTTTAACGGTACTGTATATGCTCCTTTTAAAATGATTTCCTTTTACATTTTAACACAATAAGTCATTTTACAATAACTGTAGAATTGTTTTTACATGGTAATATTAATTAATGATCAAATATGTGGCATGACCTTAAACTTTATGTAAATATACAAAATTATATTTTTTCTTAAAAGGCACAGTTTACCCAAAAATGAAAATCTCCTAACCATTTACTCAAATGATTCTAAAAATTAATCAATTTCTTTCTTCTGTTGAGCACAAAACAAGAACATTTTGGGGAAAATGTCATTGACATGCACATTAGGAATTACAAAGTCTATGAAAGTCGATGCCTTTTTTATACTTCAGTATATTCTGAAGTGCATTCTTCAGTATATTTTCCTCTTTGTTGAAACAAGTCGCGGTTGAGAACATGAAGACAGAATTTTCATTTTTGGGTGATCCTAGGAATAGGAATAATAACTAATAATATATCAACACAGGAAAGAAAACTAAGCCTGTCCAGCAATTTCATAGTCTATTTAACGATAACAGAATTTATTAAAACACATTAGGTGTTTTATATGCAAGATGTGCACATTGCAATTGAACTTTCTGTCAGTCTGGAAATGCATTTGCCAGATCAATTGTAGAATAACCCACTGGAGAATCTGGTATTCATCAAAAAATGACTGCAAAAAAGGAAGGATAAAATTACAGAAGGAGAAGATCATCAATGCACAGATAGCTGACAATCTAAAGCAGTCTCCAACCTTAAATTCAGTGAGAGCTATTAGAAAAGATGAGATAATTATGTGATTGATATCCCATCTGTGCCATTGCATTGTAATAATTCGCTGTTATCATGTTCCAGTACTTTCACCGCACTTTATATCATGTTCATGTCCATGAAACTCAAATCTGAAATTACTTTCAATTTCTGCGGAAAGCACAGCCATTTTAGCAACTGATAAGCTGAATTGGACTAATGTATAATACCAATGAGTTAGCTTAGAAAACTCTGACACTATTTCCCAAATGTACTTTGAAATATGTTTGACACCATATATTATTCATTTATCACTTTTAAATGTTAAATGAAATTTTAAAGTAGCTATATTGGATATTTACAGTTGCATGCGAGCATTATGAAATATTAGTGCAATTAAAGTGTCCCTATTATGATATTTCAGAGGGTTCGAATTTTATCTTGGAGCTCATTATGGACACTTTCATTTCCTTTAAAGACAGACCTCTCTTATATTCTGTGATTGTTTTAGAGCAACCAAGATCACTTCTCATTTCAGACTGAGCACCAGGTTAAACTGTCAAATGACCGAGATATGCAAACTGCATCTTTCAGCTGGATTTGACAAGTTAGTGTCGCATCAGTCATTTGATGCATGTCAACTGTAAGCAAATTAGAATTTCTATATCATTATTATTAGATAATTAGATTATAGTGAGACACACAATAGACATGTACCATTATTGATGTTAAAATAAACCATGCGCTGTGCAATTTTGGTCCACTGATAAAAATATCCCCTTTTGCATGAACACATTTCAATGTGTGTAGTCACCATAATGTACGTTCTATAAGCATTTTAGGATGGAAGCTGGCAGAAGAGGCATGTTTAGATGATGCAAGGGTCATGAGTGGCATCACAGCTTGATTCATTCATTAGCAGAAACAAATGTGAACTTAAACTGTGTTTCAAGGTCAAAAGGTCAAAAGTAGACATTGTTTATGACTAACCAATAAAACCCTTATACTGGCGGTGCATTCAAGTCATGCTAAAGAAATTGTAGTTACAATTTGAACTCATTTGAATTCAACGACACATCTGTATTACTAGTGGGAAATTTTACATTTTCTTTAAGCCTGGAGTTTTTGAGTTGGTGGCGTGTCAACAGCCATCCTAATGTGAAGTAAATAAAAAATAATCAAAGCATTTCCTTCAAGCTGACTGTAGTATTGGCAAACTGATAACTCGAAATAGGGCAAGCATAATGGAGACAGATGATTAGCCACATAGGTGTAAAAATGAGTTCACTATGTTAGAGTTTATTTGGCAAATGCATTTCCATTTCCCATTATTTACATTTTTCGCACAAAAAAAAAAGCTTGTAAATGTTAAAACTTTTTTGTAAATTAAGGAATTTTGATTTGACATTTGCCATTTCTATCACGTATTTCTCATGTGATACTTCAAAATGTGCATTACTGGGACAATTGCATTGCAAAAAGCAATACCGTAAGTTTAACTTTAGTTAAAAAAATTTCTTTACTTAAAAAAAGTGAATAAACTTATTTCCTAAAAATGACAAGTAAACTTCACTTAAAAATTGGGCTACCCATTGTAACTTGAAATTGTTAAATTGACTTAGTGCATTTATGTAATTTCGTAATTCATCTTTTATATATATATATATATATATATATATATATATATATATATATATATATATATATATATATATATATATAATTTTTAAAGATTAACACACCTGATGATTTTTTTCTTGCATATTCTCTGCTTTTCATTTTCTAAGAGCAGTTTTAACAAACCCTGCAGTAATTCTTAGCTTATCAAAAAAGTTATCTTATGTCGAAATAAGTGACTTGAATGCACCTCAAATTAGGGCTTGTAGGTACAAACTTAAAGCAAATGTATAACAAACCTATGCAGGTTTGTACAAGAACTAAAACTGGTATCTGATGACTCTTTTTAGGCAGCTTAGAACTGGTTCACTCAGTTATACTTAAAACTAATAGTAAATTAGTAATGTTAGTTTTTGTATTTACCAACATGAACTAAGTATGAACAATCTTTTACACCATTGTATTGAAGTTCAACATTTACTAATGTGTAAAAACCAAAGTTGTGTTTGTTATCATTAGTTAATGCAATGTGCTTTGCAGTAATAAGAACTATCAATGAACGCCTTTAATTTCATTAACTAACTTTACCAAAGACAAACAAATACTGTAATAAATGTTTTGTTCATGATTTGTTCATGATGGTAAATATATTAACATTAACTAATGAACCATTATTTTAAAGTTTTACCATTCTTTAATCTAGAACAGGGGTTCCCAAACTTTTGAGCCTGTGACCCCCAAAATAACAATTCCATTGACTCACGATCCCCATTAGCCTCAGAGGTGGTTATAAACACCAATAGGCCTACATAAACACAAGCATATCGACAAAACAAAAAAGTACAACAGTCTAACATTGTCATTTATTAATTTATTTAATTTAATATTAACCCATTTGTGCCCAAATTTTTTTAAATGGTTTCATGCATGTAGCCTCAATGGTGTCCTATATTAATATGTTTTGCATTTACTTTCTTCAATTTTTTCACTTCAACATTTTTTGCCCATGGGCAAATAGGTTGTAAGAACCTTTCGATGTAAAATCTGAATAGGAGAAAAATATTCGGCATTCTAACTCAAAAAACTGCTTTCAAAAGATCAATTCATATTCATAAACACATTAATTATGTTTAAAATTACAAAATCATTTGATATGAACTCCCTGAAAACTATCTATCATATAATTTCATGTATATGAAAACACAAAGAACGAATTCATTTTTCTTAAAGCGCTGAAACACAGTAGTTTCCCCAACAGACTACTGTGAAGATAAATGAAAAAGTTTAATACAATAGTTAAATACAATAATTACAAATATTGCAATAATTAATTAAAATTATTAATTAATACAAATATTAATATATTCCCTACATAGCAAAATCCCAAGAGTAGAGAGTATATTTGGTCCCACACTACAGAGATCCACTTCTAAAATAAAACAAGAGTCAAAAAGTCAAGTAAATACTGGTGTAAATACACAGAAGTAAATACATATCGCAATGGTGACATCCAACAAAACAAGTGTTTTCAGTAAATCTCACTACAGACTTTTGTAGACATCTGACAGAAAAAGCCAAACAGCTTAGTAATAAGTAAAGCTGCTGATTCTGTTTGTGGAGTTGTTTAATGATGAGCTGAGATTTTGAGAGACTGGTTGAGTTTTTAGTTGAACACAGGTATTTTTAAACAAAAACATTTTTTCTCAATTTTCTAAAAAACACAGACCCTGGCGCTTTTGAAAATATTTACCCTGACAAGAGTTTTCAAAATATTGGGTTTCAGTGACCTGACACTGTGTTTTTGTAAAAAAACACAAGTTTGTGTGGACAGCAGGGCCCAAGGTTGTGACTAAATTTGGTTGTAGTTTTGTGTTTCTTCAGTGATTCTGCTTTTTAACAGCATGTGTTCATTATTCTCTGTTCACTCAGCACTTTAACTCTACTCCAGTGTTATTTTAACTCTTTGTGGGAGTGGGACCAGTAGGAGAAGTTAATTTTACTGTGAGGATTTTGCTGTGTATCAAATTGTATATCAAAAAAGGATACTTTTTGGCTACTTTTACTATAGTTGCCGCTTGAGCTTTTGACAAAAATATACAAAAAATATAGCTCTCTTGAAAGATTTGCTTTATTTGAATGAATCTAGAGACATTCATGATTATGTTGATATACATTTGTGAACAAAATTTATTTTCAATTTTAAAATAAATTCCTTTTAATTCCTTTAATTAAATTCCTTTAATTTAAAATAATTCCTTTTTTTCTTTCTTGAAATATTTTATTTGGTTGTTTGCTTGCATGTCATTAAGAAATTAAACTTGTATAACATGTATAAAATTGCTTATAAAAGGAAAATGGCTACTATGAACTTCGACAAATATAGTTGCCGTTGGGCTTCAATATGTTAACCTCATCTAATGAAACTGGTGGGCACCATGTTTATCAAGTCTATTCTTGGTTTAATTTTGGAAACTGCCACTTGGAGATTGTTCTCCATGTTCAGTCACGTATGTTTTTTTTTTTTATTCTTTAAAAAATCATTTATTTTAAATGTATGGGAGTGCTGTAAAGGTGTCATAGTTTACCATGGTACCGTGACTAATGCTACTAATATTAAATATTAAAATTAATATTATTACCACCCCAGGGGCTGCAATTCAAAGGAAAAAAAAAATCAAAAGGCTGATGGCTTATTAATTGATTGTTTTTTTATATAAATACTATTTTTTTTATCTTCAATAGGGTATAAATAAAATAAAATATGGTAATTTTAATAGTTTAATCAAATTTATTTGATTTTTGAAAATCACCAAGCGACCCCACACCCCCCCCCCCCCCACCCCCCACCCCCCACATTGTCCAGCATCCCTCACTTTGGGAACCACTGATCTAGAAGACAATAACTCCATTTATTCTCCACTTTGATCTTTGAAATTTTGCAGACTTTTTATGTTTACAAACAGACTAATATTCAAAAAAAGCATAACAGAGACACTTTAAATGAAGTAAAATTACGGTAATAGTATGTGCTTGAATAGACATCGCTAATCTACAGGATAATTGGAGAACAGCTGAAAACTTGTAATAAAGCACAACCATCACCGGCTGCAATCCTCTGCATGAACTTTACAGAAATCATATGCAGTTCATTGTCATTGGATACATGGTCACATATAAGTGATGACGCCACGTGGACTGAGTTGCTATTTCTGTCTCTGTCGTGGTCTGGCAGTAAGTTCCCTAATTAAACATCAGATAGAGGAGAAAGACAGAAAGAAAGACAGACAGAGAGATAAAATATCAGACCCAGACCTCAGCATTCGAATACCTGACATCTAGTGTTACACCATATCTAGAGTGCAAGTCAATAACATAACAAAACAAGACTCGAAAAACCTTTATTAAAGCACTTTTGTCTTGTCATGTCATGTTGCTCGCTTTTTAATATAGACAGTGTCTATCTGCGAGGTTTTTTTCATGTACTGACCTGTATATGAAGACTGTGACTGTAACAATGATGATGAAGATGAAGCACACCACTATGGAGATCATCTGGTGCATGGTGACCGTCTCTGAGGAACAAAAGACAGAAAACAAGCTACACATATTTGCATTTCATTACCTTTCACAAAGACAGCAGATTTTGGACAAACTAGTGTTATGTCTAGTGTTACATCGCCACTCTGTTGCCTGGCTGCCAGATTCTCCGTAACTAGGTGGAAGAGCGCTACTTTTTTTTTTAATTTACTTGTTGTTTTTCAACAAAGTAAATATCAGTAAATATCCATGTCACTGTTTATATTACACTCACAGTTGAAATCAGAATTATTAATCCCGTTGACATTTTTTTTCTTCTTTTGCAACTATTTACCAAATGATGTTTAACAGAGCAAGGAAATTTTCACAGTATGTCTGATAATTTTTTTTCTTCTGGAGAAAGTTTTATTTGTTTTATTTTGGCTAGAATAAAAGCAGTTTTAAATTTTTAAAGAACATTTTAAGGTCAAAATTATTAGCCCCTTTAAGCTATATATTTTTTCGATAGTCTACAGAACAAAACATTGTTATACAATAACTTGCCTAATTACCCTAACCGGCCTAATTAACCTAATTAACCTAGTTAGACCTTCAAATGTCACTTTAAGCTGTATAGAAGTATCTTGAATAATATCTAGTCAAATATTATTTACTGTCATCATGGCAAAGATAAAATAAATCAGTTACTAGAAATGAGTTATTAAAACTATTATGTTTAGAAATGTGTTGAGAAAATCTTCTCTACATTAAGCAGAAATTAGGGAAAAAAATAAACGGGGGCTAATAATTCAGGGGGTTTAATAATTCTGACTTCAACTGTGTGTCAAATAAAAGTTACTTAAAAGTAAATCCGCTTTGAAGATTGTCATATTGTCATTTTTTATCTTAACTTGTGCCTATCCTAAAATGCTGGACAGTTAAATGTAAACTGGGTCCACACCATGTACAGTAAAACTAATTTAATGGAGGAAAAACTAGCTAATACTTTAAAGCACTATATGGAATTAATCAATATCAGTACTGAACCAAGTTTTTTTTGTTAAAATCAATATTGTTATAGGTCAAAAAATAAATAATTAAAATTAAATCCCTGTCCGTGCATCCCTAATTAAAATGTACTGCACAACAAAATGTGCTTTTCTAACTGAGGCTCCTCACTTGGCCTTCTGAAAAACATTTTCAGGTATTGAGATGCAAAGTTCCAGTAAATGAAGCTCTCACAACAATGATCAACTGCTGTATGGTATTTTTAGATCTGTTATTAACCTAAATTTAATGAAAGAACATTGCAGGGCATCATTAAAACAACATGAAACATGCCTAGATTTCATTTTCACATTAATCATTAACTCCATGTGCTTCATCCCACTTATACTTGCACATTTTTGCATCTATTAACTCACCACTCCAGTCCTCATTTCAAAAGCAAAATTATCAAATTACACTTAAAAAGCATACGCTTCTGTACATAATCTGTGTATTGCAATGTTTATTTAAAGTGCCAGGTTTAAAAAGTACTCTTCCACATCAAAGCTACATCTAAAGTGTTTAAGGGTCAATGTAAAGGTTGTTTGCAGGCCCCTAGTCGAACTCATGAAGACTTGTAATGATTCATTTTAAATCAACTGTTTCTTTTGATAAGTTCATTTAATATGAATTTGTATAGTTGAAACTTGGAAGATGTTTACATTTCCAAAAAGCTATATAACACACTACTAAATCAAAAGCTATATGCAAAAAACTATAAAATAATGCATTCTAGAAATATTATTATTTATATTTATGTATATGTATCTCAAAATATATAATTTAAAGACAAATCTCTGCATAACACACACTGGCCATTAACAGAAAAAGCAAATATGAGGACTAATAAATAAATACAAAACATTATTTAAAATAATACAATATTTAAAAAATGTATAGATAATAACAATTATTAAAACAAAGATTATTAAAATAATCTAATACATCAACATAATAGGTGTATTTTGGACTTAAGTAAACATTCCTTAATCATTAAATGGGCTGTTTTTTCTGCTTCAGCTTTCCACAATTATTATGCAGCAACAATCAGAAACATTTTATTTATTTTATCAAATTTTATAATTTTTATCATTCAGAAACTTTTATTTTCTAACTTATTAAACTATTTTAATTTTGATTGCTCATACATATTTCCTATTATTACATTTTGTAAAACACAATTAGCCTTTTTATTAGCAACAGTTACACTCACTGGCCACTTTATTAGGTACACCTTACTAGTACCGGGTTGAATCCCCTTTTGCCTTCAGAACTGCCTTAATCCTTGGCATAGATTCACAAGGTACTGGAAATAATCCTTAGAGATTTTGGTCCATATTGACATGGTCAGCAACAATACTCAAGTAGGCTCAATTGGTACTAATGGGCCCAAAGTGTGCCAAGAAAACATCCCCCACACCAAGGCAGGATGGATTCATACTTTCATTTTGTTGATGAAAATTCTGACCCTACCATCTGAATGTTGCAGCAGAAATTGGGACTCGTCAGACCAGGCACCACTTTTCCAATCTTCTATTGTCCAATTTTGGTGAGCCTGTGTGAATTGTAGCCTCCGTTTCCTGTTCCTAGCTGACAGGAGTGGCACCCGGTGTGGTCATCTATCTATCAGCTCGAACCAGACTGGCCATTCTCCTCTGACCTCTGGCATCAACAAAGCATTTGTACCCACATAACTGCCGCTCACTAGATATTTCTCTTTTTCTGACCATTTTCTGTAAAAACTAGAAATGGTTGTGCGTGAATATCCCAGTAGATCAGCAGTTTCTGAAATACTCAGACCAGCCTGTCTGGCACCAACAACCATGCCACGTTCAAAGTCACTTAAATCATATTTCTTCCCCATTCTGATGCTCGGTTTGAATTGCAGCAGATCGTCTTGACCATGTCTACCTGCCTAAATGCATTGAGTTGCTGCCATTGGTCAATAACAATTGTTTTGCAATGATATTGATACCAAACAAGTAGCTTGTGAGTATTGATATATCAATACTGCAGTATAGATGTGCTTAACTCTAAAATATACAGTACATAAGCAGGGTAAAAATGAAATAAGGTTGGCTTCCTATGTATTCAGGAAACTATGTGGGAAGACAAATTTTGGCTGAGCATATAGTGGTTTTTGATACAGGTCTATAATTGCGTGAGTTATATAGGGCTGCACTTACTTGCCAGACAGGCAGGGTTGTCATTTTTGAAGCCACACTCAGGAATATCTGGAGGCGGCCTTCCCTTCAGCCAGTGCACCTTCATTCCTGGCTCCAAAATCATCTGCTTCTGACTGCCGTTATACACTGACACAATCTAGGACGCATACAGTGGTGAGGTTGTTGTCAGTAGTGTATTGTAAATGTGGAAACGTACATGTGATCAGATGAAGGCCTTTGTACCTGATAATCTCCTGTCTTCGTGTCGGTCATGTCCCATAGAGCAAAGTCAATCTCCCGATCGCCATTCTCATCCAGCTGAACAAGTCCGGTAACACCTGTAAAGATGACAAAACAAACACTAGATATTTAATATTTTACAAACAAGGTCTTTTTAGAAAATTTTAATAATGCATTAGCTAAAATCATGTTCCAGAGGTTACATTAATGTTATGTTCAAACATTTTGAGCTTAAAAAAATTTAAGTTATTAGCTTCATTAAATAAAACTGTAATCATTTTGATGAGCTATGAACAAACAACTAAAAAATTATCATCATTAAAGAATTATAAAATATTTACAAGTAATTTCATCACGTTTATAAAATCACTCATTATATTGCAGTTTAAATATCATTGATAAATAAACACAAAGCAAACACAGTCAGTCAGCGACAGATGTACAGCACCTGTCTTGGCCAAACCACACAAGGGGACGGAGGCTAAGCGATAATCACACCTCATTTATCCAGTAGATTTTCCCATCATTGATGCAGTAAGCACTGAGCAAGCACACTATGCTTCTTGCCAGAAATGTGACTCTTTCCCGGCACTCAGCATTAATGCCCACAACCTGACTGTGCTTTTCTGATGCCTGGCAGCGAGCCGAGCACACCTGACTTCTGCTAGCACATGCAGAGACATTCAATAGGCTGTGATTTAACAAGCCATGGTTACTTTCTCTTGGCTTAAATTCCCCAGAGCCCAAAACAAATGGCTTCAGACATATATCGTAGTGTTTTTTGAGGTATATTAAAAACATTTTTATTCTTTGTTTAGAGTTTCAAATACCAGTTAGTAATGTTTTACATCTTAGCAAAGATTGGAGACATTCTCTCCAATGTGGCATTTTTTTTCGGCTTGCCAAAGAGAAAGGTTCACTTTAGTTGATAAACCTTTGAAGCACACTTTCAAAATACCATTGGTAAATGGTGATTACGTAACTAGTGGGTGTGGCTCCGAGGTTCCGCCTTTTTGCATGAATATTTTTTTTCTGTTCAGTCAATGAAAGTCTGACTACAATATTCTTAACATGCGCAAAAAGAAAGCCTCACTCCCTACTCAATATACCTTTTCAGTTTGAAGTACATCAACATACTTAAATAAAAGTAAATTAAAGTATAAAGTATAAAAATAAATTTTATACTTAAATAAAAGTCTCAGAACCCCCCCCCCCCCCCCCAAAAAAAAATGTAAAAAAAAATCCTAGATCTGTTCACTGTGAGCAAAACAACATGGAGCAAAGCATCATTCACTCTAGTTTGGGATCTTTAGGATGTCTTTCGGCTCATTCAAATTTTCTACTTGAGTTACATTTACATTGACGTGATTGAGGTCACTTTCGAGTTTGAGGTCAATTTGGAGGCTTTTGAGGCAAATGCATTGTGCATTGCACTGACTTTGTATGTAATTTACTTGTGCGAATACTAACTATAACCCTAACCCAGCATAAATTATAAATAAAGGAAATAACAAACGATAGAATCCATTAAAAAATGCAGTAACACTTTATAATAACTACACACTACGAACCATTTAAGAATTAGCAAATAGTGAATTCATCATCTGTTAAGCATTAACTCTACATTAATAAACGTTAGTAAGCAGTTTATAACTGGAGATACAAATGCTGTATTCTTGACTTACAAACGCATCTATAATGTGCTTAATAATTGTGTTTTCATACTTTTTTAATGATTAATTTTTTATTCCTAAATTAAGTGTTGCATTACTAACAAGCCAGTTATTTGAGAATAGCTGGTGTTTTTTAAGATCATTCAGAATGTGTAAGTAAATGATTAATAAACTATTGAACTCAATGTTTATATATCTCATTATTCATGCATATAGTAATGGTCACTATGTATGTTAATAAATGCTTTATTAACTCAACTTCATGCAGTTTTGAGACAATCTAAAGTGAGGACTAGGCTTTGTAAATGCCTTATAAATGACAGTTAAGGGGTCAGTTATATTGTAAACAGGAAAAATTATTAGTTTCTATTCATTTGAAGATACACAAATGAAACTGTATCAAATGAAAAATAAATCCTTGTAACCTTATGTAAAATAAAATTACTGTACAATTTAAACATCGCTAAATAACATTGAAATGTTGTATCATAATATATCGTAAACTTATTATATTGCTCTTATTTTATCCAATTTTATGTTGAATTTTGACACTCCTCTTATTCTGCAATGTTTAAACTTAACAGTAATTTTATTTTTTCAACAGTCTGAGGTATCAAGACATTCTAACTGCCCATTACAGTCCAAACCAAAAAAGTTCCTGAAAGCAAATAAGTTTAAAGTGCTCCAGGATTGGCCAGCGCAGTCACCATACATGAATTTTATTGAGCATGTCTGGGTTAAGATGAAGGAGGAGGCATTGAAGATGAATCCAAAGAATCTTTGATGAACTCTGGGAGTCCTGCAAGAACGCTTTCTTTGCCATTCCAGATGACTTTATTAATAAGTGATTTGAGTCATTGCAGAGATGTATGTATGCAGTCGTCCAAGCTCATGGAAGTCATACACAATATTAATTCTTCTTCCACTGCACCATTACTTTATTTTCTGTGCTGTACATTATTTCTGTTTCATGACAAGACTTTTGTCTAAGCAAAGTTAGACCTTACTGTCCTAATTAAATAATTAAAAATCAAGGCATGATCATATTTTATTTTGGTAAAGCGTATTTTAGAGGCCTTTGCCTTTCATATAAGCCAGTTCCCCTTCGGATGGGGAACTCCAATGCTATGTGGAAACTTCCACTATGGGGATTTCGTCAGAATCCAATCATCTGAAAGAGTATAAAAACGGGCCAATGAAATGCCAATGAGTTGGCAGCGTCAGCGTGCACAGCTGGCGTCAATGACAATCAGTCATGCTATAAAGACGCAGCCAGTGCCATGCTCGACATCCTTTCGCTTTCAGAGCCTTTCACGAAGCTTCTGAGAGAGTCTTTGAGGGTATCTCCAACCTGTGTCTACAGAGAGAGATCGAGAAGCAGCTTCTCCCGGTCCAGAGCGCGTATACGCAGTGGCAGATGGTCGAGCTGGGTATTTCTCCCTTGCCTGGCGTCCTTTGGGTCCGGTCCTCCAAGAGCGGTTTGTATATAGGAAAAAAGCTTTCCTAAAAGAGCAACACGGTCGTGCAGCGCGTCTTTTTCAAGACGTCACTCCGACCGTGCGTTTCTGGATGCGGTGGTTTCCTATCCCCGGATGATGGGCACGAGCACAGCGTTTCATGTCTGGGGGTCCAGCATGTTAATGCGGTGCTCGCGGGCAGTGCATGCCATCACTGATGTCATGTCTGTTGCGCAGTTAAGATCGCGGCTCGCTCTTGCAAAAGAGCCACCCACCCCAGTTGTCCCCCGCACTGCGGTTGGCACTCGGGCAGATCTGAGGGTTTCAGTGAGAGTAAATCCGCCGCCCCCGGGCCGTGGACCTCTCGCTCCTCCACGCGCTCCATCCAAGCTTCAGGTGAAGAGAAGCGCTCCGTCCTTGGATGGTCGCTCTCTCACCTGATGACACCGGGGGTCAGATGTCCATCGCTGCATCGGAGGATGGGCTGTCATTGTCTGATGAGGATGCGAGCCCGCTCGCTCCCTCCCTCCGGGGTGGAGAGCGCGGCGTTAGCATCTAAAAAGCAGACGTGATGGCCGTGCTTTCTCGGGCTGCTTCGGCCGTGGGTCTGGTGATGGTTTATCCCCCAGCCCCGCGGCCGGACCGACTAGATGGGTGTATGTGGAGGATATAAGGAGGCAAGACCTTCAAAGCCTCCCGTCCCCTTCTTCCCGGAAGTGCACAGTAAACTCACGCTGTCCTGAGGGCACTTTTTTCTGCCCGATCTGCGTGCGCTTCCATCCTCACCATCCTTGGAGGTTGGGCTGTCAAGGTCTGACGAGGATTCGAACCCGCTCGCTCCCTCCGGGACTTTGAGCGCGGCGTCGAATCCAGAAGCAGACTTTGCGGCTGTGCTTCCCCAGGCTGCTTCGGCCGTGGCTCTGGAGATGGTTTATCCCCCAGCTCCGCGGCCGGACCGATTAGAGGGGTGTGATGTGGAGGATGAAGGCGAGACCTTCTAAGCCTCCCCATCCCCTTCTTCCTGGATGGGCACAGTAGGCTCACGCAGTGTGCTGCGTGCGCCTTCCCCCTCACCATGCACGCTATGGCCACCTACCAGCGCTACCAAGCGCAGGCGCTGGCCCGGCTGCACGAGGATGGTTCTGACCCAGGACTGAGCATGCGCTCCGCACCGCAACCGACTATGCTCTTACAAAAAAAAAAAAAAAAAAAAAAAGTCGGCTGTGTGTGCCCTGGGAAGGACGATGATCACATCCGTGATCCAGGAATGCCACCTCAGGCTAAACCTGGTGATGTGCGTGACGTTGACAAAGTTCGCTTTCTTAACTCACCCATTTCCCAGGCTGGCCTGTTCGGCGACACTGGCAGTGAATTCGCCCAGGAATTCACGCCGGTGAAAGAGCAGTCGGAGGCGATGGGCGAGGTCTCTATCGGCGGGATTGTATGACCGCTGCTTTTTCGCCGAGGACGCCCGCCCGCAGCTTTGCTTCGCCGCCCCGCCTGCGCCTCCGGCCACGCGGCTGCGCCGAGCATCGCGCAGGCAACCAGCGTCCCCCGCCCAGGGTGCCGCTAAGTTCGGTAAAACGGACCGTGAAGCGTCCCTGAGGCGGGCCATCTGGGGAGGAGGGAATTTGCTCTTTCCCCGCTGGAGGGCGGGGCACGTTATTTAAAGGCGTAAAAAAAAAAAAAAAAAAAACGCCATCAAAATCCTCAGTGAAAGAGCACTTTTCCCCTCCTCCGGATGTGACAGCCCGAACACTGCCAGTCTGGGACGCTATGCCTTCCAGCTCGCAGGATCGGTGCATTTCGCCAATGGCTCATGGAGCACGAGAGAACGGTCTCCTTTCTCTCCACTCCCAGCCCCTCTCCTGGAGTTTGAGTGCGAGACGAGAACATCTCCTCTCCTGCTCTCCTGTGGGACCCCAGCGCTCCCCGGATGAGCCCACTCCCTCCACGCTGCCCCGCCGCTGGCACGTCAGCGATCGTGCGGGTGGGACCATTTGCGGGGGCTCTGCCTGCCTGGTTAGCGCGGGCCAGCCCATCGCAATGGCTCATCCATACGACCAGACTCGGCTATGCGATTCAGTTCGCTAAATGGCCTCCCAGGTTCACGGGCGACCAGGGTCAGTCCTGCGTCCGCCCCTGTCTTGCGAGAGGAGATTGCTGTCCTCCTGGCGAAGGATGCAATCGAGCCGGCCCTCCAGCCGAGATGGAGCGCGGGTTTTACAGCCCGCACTTCATCGTGCCCCCCAAAAAAAAAAAAAAAAAAAAAAAAAAGCGGTGGGCTATGGCCAATCCTATATCTGCACATTTTGAACCGCTGCCTTCACTGGCTGCGCTCCGAAATGCTTACGCAGATGCGCATCACGCGATGCGTTCGTCCTCAGGATTGGTTTGCAGCAATAGATCTGAAGGACGTGTATTTTCATATCTCCACACTTCCACGCCACCGGCAGTTTCTGCGGTTTGCGTTTGAAGGTCGAGCGTGGCAATACAAGGTCCTCCCCTTCGGGCTCTCTCTGTCTCCGCGAGTTTTCACCAAGCTCGCGGAGGGTGCCCTCGCGCCCCTTCGGCTCGCCGGCATCCGCACGCTCAATTATTTCGATGACTGGTTAAGTTTTAGCCCACTCTCGGGACCAATTGATTATGCACAGAGACAAGGTGCTCCGGCACCTCCGCCCGTTGGGGTTTCAGGTCAACCGAGAAAAGAGCAAGCTCGCCTCCGTGCAGAGCATCTCCTTTCTCTGGTCGGAGCTGGACTCGATCACTATGGAGGCGCGCCTCTCACGAGAGCGCGCCGAGGTAATGCTGAACTGTCTGAGAGAGTTCGACAGGAAAAAAAGTGGTCCCCCTGAAATTATTTCAGAGGCTCCTGGGGCATATGGCATCCGTAGCCGCGGCCACGCCGCTCGGATTGCTCCATATGAGACCACTACAGCATTGGCTTCACGATCGGGTCCCCAGACGCGCATGGCACGCGGGCACACACCGAGTGACTGTCACTGCGCTGTGTCACCGCACCCGCACCCCCTGGAAAGGACCCCTTCTTCCTACGGGCCAGTGTGCCCCTAGGTCAGGCGTCCAGGCAGGCTGTCGTTTCGGCAGATGCCTCCAGTATGGGGTGGGGGGGGCCATGTGTAGCGGGCATGCTGCTGCGGACCTGTGGAGGGGAACCCAGCTGCATTGGCATATCAACTGCCTAGAGCTGTTGGCAGTGTTTCTCGCTCTGCGCCGCTTTTTTCCGGTGCTGAGGGGGCAACACGTGCTGGTCAGGACGGACAGCACGGCCGCGGTAGCGTATTCCATCCGGATGGGGGGTATACGCTCCCGCTGCATGTCTCAGCTCGCTCGCCGTCTGCTCCTCTGGAGTCATACGCGGCTGAAGTCGCTGCTTGCTATTCATACCCCGGATGGGCTCAACCGTGCGGCCAACAGGCTCTCACGGCAGCTCCTTCCCCGGGAGAATGGCGACTCCACCCCGAGTCATGCGTAAGTATGCACTCCCCCCAGTGAGCCTACTCGCGCAGTTTCTGTGCAAGGTCAGGGAGGACGAGGGGCAGGTCTTGCTAGTTGCGCCCCTGGCCCAACCGGACCTGGATATCAGAACTCTCCCTCCTCGCGACGCCCCCCCTGGCGAGTCCCTTTGAGAGAGGACCTACTCTCTCAGGGACAGGGCACCATCTGGCACCCTCGCTTAGTTCTGTGGAACCTCCACGTAGGGTCCATAAGACGTGACGAGGAAGACTTAGGTAACCTACCGGTGGCGGTGGTTAATACCATCACTCAGGCTAGTGCACCCTCTACGAGGCATGCCTACGCCCTGGAGTGGAGTCTATTCACTGAGTGGTGCGCTTCTCGCCGAGAAGACCCCCGATCTTGCCAGATCAGTGTTGTGCTTTCTTTCCTTCAGGACAGGTGGAGCGAAGGCTGTCGCGCTCCACACTGAGGGTTTACGTGGCCACCATCTCCGCTCATCATGATGCGTGGATGGCGGCACCGTGGGGAGGCATAACCTCATCATCCAGTTCCTCAGAGGTGCGAGGCGGATGTTTTCCCCCGCCCCCCTCTCATACCCTCTTGAGATCTCGCGGTAGTGCTACGAGCCTACGTGGGGATCCCTTCGAACCACTCGACTCAGTATCCTTGAGATTTCTGTCCTTGAAGACAGCTCTGCTGGTCGTGTTGGCATCGGTTAAGAGGGTTAGGTACCTGGAGGCATTTTCGGTCAGTGACTCGTGCCTAGAATTCGGGCCGGCCTACTCTCACGTTGTCCTGAGACCCCGGCCCAGCTATGTGCCCAAGGTTCCTACCACGCCATTTAAGAATCAGGTAGTGAGCCTGCAAGCGCTACCCGTGGAGGAGGCAGACCCAGCCCTTTCATTGTTGTGTCCTGTTCGCGCTTTGCGAATATATGGGCACCACACTCAGAGCCTTAGATTCTCTAACCAGCTCTTTGTCCATTACAGTGGTCGGCAGATGGGAAGTGCCGTATCTAAACAGAGGTTGGCCCACGGGATAGTGGATGCCATCTCCCTCGCCTTTGAGCCAGGGTGAGCCGTGTCCCCCGGGGGTGAGAGCGCACTCCACTACGGAGCATCGCATCCTCCTGGGCGTTAGCACGCGGCGCCTCTCTGACAGACATTTGTAGAGCTACGGGTTGGGTGACACCCAATACATTTGCAAGGTTACAATCTGCGAGTGGAGCCGGTTTCCTCAAGGGTATTAGGCAACCCTTGGTGATTGAGGAAACGATTCGGTTGAGGTGTCGAAACACGCTTGCTGCGCCACTCTCCCTAACCCGGAGATACGTGCGCTTTTTCAGCTTTGTCAGTTTAGTTCCCCATTCTTTGGCGAACCCTGCAGAGTTCCTCCGAGGCCCCCAGCACCTGACTCAGCGGAGGAGTCAGGTGTTGGCCCGTTACGTTGTCGGCATGCCCGCTGGTCAGCCCGCGTTCTGGGTATAGGTGCCTGCTATGTGTGATCCCCGCTGGCGATCCCATACGTTCACTCAGCCACGGTATAGTCCCCCCTTCTAGGGCAGGCTCGTGTCTTCCCTCCCCGCTAACCATCCTTATGCAAGGACTCCCCATCTCTGGGCTAGTCCATAGGTTGTCACCAGGTCTCCCCTCTGGGTAACAGGTGAGCTCCGCAGCGTCCTCCCTATCGGGACTGAACGCTTTCCCAACGTACTGTCGTATCAAAACCTATTTTACTGGGTTATTGCGACTCCCCGAAAAACATAACTGGAACAGGTAAGTGAGGGCCAGGGGACACGTTGGAAGACTGTGTCTCGGGGCGTTGTAGGTGCGCTCGCTCTACTGCGTGGCACACCCTTCGCCAGGGACGCAGTAAGGTTCTTTCGTTGTGGCGTTTTCCATAGATTTCCCCATAGTGGAAGTTTCCACATAGCATTGGAGTTCCCCATCCGAAGGGGAACGCTACGGTTACTAAAGTAACCCTTCGTTCCCCGAGGGGGGGAACGGAAATGCTATGTTCCTTCGCCACAACGATTGTCCCTTAGCTGTTGAGCGTGAAAGTCTCTTCAGCTAGAAAAGGATGTCGAGCATGGCACTGGCTGCGTCTTTATAGCATGACTGATTGTCATTGACGCCAGCTGTGCACGCTGACGCTGCCAACTCATTGGCATTTCATTGGCCCGTTTTTATACTCTTTCAGATGATTGGATTCTGACGAAATCCCCATAGTGGAAGTTTCCACATAGCATTTCCGTTCCCCCCCTCGGGGAACGAAGGGTTACTTTAGTAACCGTAGCGTTCTGATACCAATTGATCAACTAGAAGTCAAGTTATTATTTGTTATTCCTACAACTTGGATGCTAGACAACTTGGATGGTGACAAGAATTTTGTCAGGTAGAAATTTTGTAGAAATACAAAATTAATTAACTATTTTTAAAGTTACCAATAACAGATCTTAATAACAGATATGCCACTTTAAGATCTAATGCACAATCCATTTTGACATATTTTGTGTGTGTTCATCTGGGAACAGCGTAACTATAATTATAAAGCGAGTCCAACAATCATGTAAACGTTATGTGATTTGATGATTTGGAGGTTTACATAAGAGTGAAGGTGTATATCTTTAAAGGAATGGAATGCAGCCATTTTCTTTATATTTACGTAGTGATTTCATTATGACCAATAGCCAAATTAAATATACAAATGAATAAATTCTCTTAGACAGCTCTTGTCATTGTTTCATCTTTCATAGAGGGCCCTCTGGTGGTTCGGAGCTTGTGCTTTTTCAGTATTTGGAATTACTTTTTCCCCTAAATGATGAAGTAATAAGAGTATATTGGGAGCTTCAGTTTTCCTCTGAAAACGTAGAAGCATGTGTGTGTGATCAAAACAAACTGGCCACTGAATGTTTGATGTCTTGAATGTTTTGATCTTTGATGCGCTTGGCCCATCTGTTGGTCTACCACTTCTACCAAGCATGTGTGATTATGGATACAGATCTGCTTTCCTGCACCATATTCAAGACTCAGACCCTTTATGTCCTCACAGCACACTGATTCAATAAAACCTCTAAATATAGCATTAGCCATGTAAAACCTGCCGCCATGATGTTGGAGTGTCCTGTGTTGTTGAGCGTGTGTTGTTTGGTTTTCAATTGGGTACATCACTTTACAATATTCTATAAGCTGTATTAAAATAATGTTAATTGTCAATTATAATGCAGGAATCAAGATGTACACCAGTAACTTAGAATTATATCTCTTTAAGGTGACAATACACTGAAAATAATGCTTTACTTGGACAGTTTCTGATTATACCCGACTGCAAGCTTATTTCCTCATGCATTACGTCCAGGTTTTGTTCAGAGAAGGAGCGGCTGCATATAATGAATCGGTTCCTGTTTAATTTAGGACCTGTTCCCATCAGGTCATTAAAACAGAGAAGTCAGAGATGTGTTTCATATGGATTATTATTAATAAAATAGCCTTAGTCACACACGTCTATGATTAATACCACAGAATTAATCACATTTCTTCATTTTTTTATATTCTGTATTTTATACACTCTTCTGAAAATGAAATACACCAAGACAATTTACTGCAGAAATAATATACTTGAATATAAATTGAATGTCACATTAAATTGCAGTTAAATAATCTTATTATATTTTAAATGTATAGGACTGTGTGATATGTAATTTCAGAATTGCTTCTACTGTCTATGAAATATGATTAAAAAGCACTGCTGAATGTAAAAGCAAGCATTTTAGGTGAACTTTCAAATTAAATGATCATCATTTACTGACATTTATTTGCAGAAAATGACAAAAGGTCAATATTAAGTATTCTAAACTTGCTGACCTTAAAATGTAAATAAAATAAAATTAAACAAGATAATTTTAAGGATTTTTTTAACCCCAGAACAAGGTCAGAACAACAACCAGGGTAATTCAACCAAATGTGGATTTCTAAATTATTTTGGCTAAAGAACTGCATGAATATAAACATGTCTGAAAAGATAGCATATTTTGATATTTTGTATAAAAAATTCTCTAAATAACTGTTGTTTTTACATTTAGCCATCAGACATTTCCAGTACCCAATAAAACATAGTAAGTTATACTCAAAACACACACATGTATTTAAGGTAAAATATTTTACATACAGTAGAAAATTTTAAATTAATATTTTATATTGACCTGTTAATGTACACTTACTGGCCTCTTTATTAGGTACTCCTGTCCAACTGCTTGTTAATGCAAATTTCTTATCAGCCAATCACATTGCTCAATGCATTTAGGCATGTGGACATGGCTAGATGATCTGCTGCAGTTCAAACCGAGCATCAGAATGGGGTAGAAAGGTGATTTAAGTGACTTTAAATGTGGCATGGTTGTTGGTGTTTTTCAGAAACTGCTGGTCAAGTGGGATTTTCATGCACAACCATCTCTAGGGTTTACAAAGAATGCTCTGAAAAAGAGAAAATATTCAGTGAGCGTAAGTTTTGTGGGCACTAATGCCTTGTTGATGCCAGAGGTCAGAGGAGAATGGCCAGTCTGGTTTGAGCTAATATAAAGGCAACAGTAACTCAAATAACCACTTGTTACAACCGAGGTATGCAGAAGAGCATCTCTGAATGCACAACACGTCCAACCTTGAGGCGGATGGGCTACAGCAGCAGATGACCACACGGGGTGCCACTCCTGTCAGTTAAGAACAGGAAAATGAGGCTACAATTCACACAGGCTCACCAAAATTGGACAATAGAAGATTGGAAAAACGTTACCTGGTCCGATGGGTCTCGATTTTTGCTGCAACATGCAATCAAGTCAATATGGACCAAAATCTATTAGGAATATTTCCAAGAAGGATTAAGGCAGTTCTGAAGGCAAAAGGGGGTCCAACCCGGTACTAGTAGGGTGTATCTAATAAAGTGGCCGGTCACTGTGTCATTTCAGAACTGTCTATGAAATATGATTAAAAGGCACTGCTGAATGCAAAAGCAGGCATTTAGGTGAACTTTCAAATTAAATGATTATCATTTACAGGCATTTATTTGCAGAAAATGACAAAAGGTCAATATTAAATATTCTAAAATGTCAAATTGAAAAAAACAAACATATATAAAATTTATTTTATATATGAAATAAAATAATGTTGAGGATTTTTATAGCCAAGAAGATGCAAATTGGTCAGAATAACAATCAAGGTAAAATCTATCAAGCTATTTTGGCTAAAGAACTAGTATAGAACATGAGTATAGACTGTCTGAAAAGACAGCATATTTTGATATTTTGTATAAAAATTACTCTAAATAACATTTGTATTTTACATTTAAAAGAAATGTCATCAATTATTCAGATATTATTTAGGTATGAGGTATTTAAGGTAAAATATTTTACATAAAAAAATGTAAAAGAAATATTTTATATTGACCTGTTAATGTATATATATCCTTTTTCTCTTTTAAAACACACTCACACACACACGCACGCACGCACGCACGCACGCACGCACGCACGCACGCACGCACGCACGCACGCACACACGCACACACACACACACACACACACACACACACACTTTTGGAAAAGCATGGGCTCAAGTAAAATAATGACAAAATGTTCCATTAAATTTTTGGATGAACTATTACGAAGTCATGTTTAAAAATAACTGAATTTGTGGTGGAACTTGGCAGTTTCACAACAGTCTGATTCTTGTTATAAGAGTTTTCAGAGAGCTGCTATTCCTGAAATCCTTAACCCCATGTGTCGTTCCCCTTCTAGACCTTCTTATTTCCCTGTCAAACTGATGTGAACGGGATTGAATACAAAATGACTTCGTGTATCTAATCGAACTCTTTCATCCCGTGAAGCTGAAGCATATCAGTTCATTGAATATCACTTTCAGCATCAGCGGGTAAAGAATGACTTTTTACTGCTTCGGCTTGTTGATACTGATCAATACAGCACACCACAGGAAGTGAGAGAAAGAGACAGATTGCAATGGAGATGAGCAAGATGTGTTAATGACTTGAGAGAGAAATAATAATGGAGCAAACGCAATAAAAACAAAATCAGCCAAGACTGCGATAAGAAATCAATGTAGAATATGGAACAGAGACACTATAAAAATAGCTGTCTTGAATGCACATGTATTTCAATGATAATGGTGATTTGGGCTCCCAGGGTCCCAGTGGAGAGCCAGGTTCAGTGGGCAGCATAGAGTTTCATGCCTGACACTGTTTCCATTTGAGCCACACTAATAGGGCGCCGATATAAAATGTGTGTGCGTATATGTGTGTGTGATAAGTGGGGTTACGTGCATGTGTGCATGTTCAGGGGGTGTTTGTCTCTCCTATCGAGGACACATTTCCCTCCCTCCTCAATATCTGAGCTGTACCTGTTTTTGCAGCGTCAAATTGAATGAATTAGGAAAGTGGTTACTGGAGCCTGCAACAGTGTGTACTCTTTAGTCAGGCTGATCTCAGAGGAAAACATATTTTTTATGAGGTTATATCTATTTAATTAGACAGCGGTGCTAGTGTTCGTTTGACAACCTCCCTCTTGAGCAAAGTGGCAACAGAAAAAAAGCAACGCCGCCGTGACTGGCATTGCTTTCTTTCTTTAATTTAAGCTCTAATTAGTTTGGTTTTTACAAATAGCAGCAGTGAATGGAGAGGAAAATCAGATGCAGGTTTTGTTGTTACTGAAAACCAAGGAGCTTATGTTTGAAAAGAAAAAAATGAGCTAAATGGATTATTTGAAAATACATGTTGAGAAAGCATGTATATTCTGATTACAATGTAATTAAAAACACATCTAACAAATATGAAAGTAGAAAAATGACAGTGGGAAAAAAACAAAAATATAAATACTGTATAATCATTAAAACGCATAAAAAAGTATGGTTCATTAAAGTCATAACATAATTATATCACATATATTATATTTATATAACTATATTACAACATAAACATTTCAGAAGAGCCCTGTGTTACACAAATTACAAATGCATAAATTCATTCATTTTCTTTTCGGCTTAGTCCCTTTATTAATCAGGGGTCACCACACCGGAATTAACTGCCAACTTATCCAGCATATGTTTTACACAGCGGATGCCCTTCCAGCTGCAACCCATCACTGGGAAGCACCCATACGCTATTATTCACACACATACACTATGAACAATTTAGCTTACTTAATTCACCTATAGCTTATGTCTTTGGACGGTGGGTGAAACCAGAGCACCTGGAGGAAACCCACGGCAACACGGGGAGAACATGCGAACTCCACACAGAAATGCCAGCTGACCCAGCCAGGGCAAATCCATGATGCGAATCTCTCATTCCACCAACAACCATGCCACATTTAAGTCACTTGAATCCCCTTTCTTCTCCATTCTGATGCTCGGTTTGAACTGCAGCAGATCATCTTGACCATGGCTGTTTCTCAATAGGCATTCTTCAGCGGTCTTGCGACCTTGTGTTCTCCTGAAACGTCATCATCAGTTGCCAAAGTTCAGTTCCAATACTCAAGACCGCAAGAACAGAGGATGCGTGAAAGTTCCCGGATGTGTTCTTGATATCGAGGATGCACTGATGCAGACTTGAGCACCGATCTCGCTCTAGTCCCAGAAGTCATTGCGACTGGAGGTGGGAAGTGCAGCATTTTATTTAGATTTATTATTAAAGTTCAGATACATAACTTATTTATCTCAAGAGTTTCTATAAATGAAACAGTAAAAGTAAACATTACCATGGACATCTTAATAAAGCAATAAACACATTAAGGGTGTTTGTTTGCTAAAAATTCGCATTAAAATCGGTCTTATTTATATTGTGCAACGTATATTTATAATGTTTTTATGCATAGTATATATTTTGAACAGGGGAAAACAATAAATCGTTGTATGAATGCTGTAATGTTTAAATAATTTTCCATTAAAATTGCGTGAAGGTCATGTGACCATCAGGAAGAATGGAGCATCTCATTTCTCAAAGGATGCGTTCTCTGTTCTCGTGGTCTCCCGAGTTCGTTCTTCCGAGGACACCTGGCAAGAGGCACCGGTCTCCACAAGAACGCAAGTTCGTTCTCTATATTCTTGGAATTGAGAAACAGCCCATGTCTACACGCCTAAATGCATTGAGTTGCTGTCATGTGATTGGCTGATTACAAATGTGCGTTACTGGGCAGTTGGACAGGCAATCCTAATATAGTGAGTGAGTGTATATTAAAATGCTAATAATTCTGTTAATAAACTGCATAAACACAGACTGAATGGAAATGGTAAATGTAGTTCTGCAACACAGAATGATATTTGTAATTCAATATTAAAGAATTCTTTCCAGATTTGTTTCTTTTTATTCATATCTGGTGTATCCTAAGAGTAAATGCACTCCCTCATATGTGTTCAGACTGCAAATCTTGTATTTAATTATATGGCACACCATTTAAAGCTAGGGACACAGAGTGCTGAAAAGCTTTAAATAGGGCATTCCCTTGGTAATCAAAAACACAAAGCATATGTCTGTACAATTGAACATGTGGGACCATGTGGTTCAAAAATACATAAAAATCATAATACAACAAGACACAAGAACTTCATATTACCACCAAAGGGATTGTGGACAACTGTTGAATCATGGGAAAAGGCTTATCGAACATTCAAATGCTTTGCTTGGGTGTGGGAATCAACTAAGTGGGGTCTTCTCATCTCAAGACCCAAAAAATACATGAAAATTTAGAAATCTATATTTTTTCTACTCTGACCAAATTACATCCCATTGGTCCTGTTCACATGATCTGCAAGACCAGTAATAAACATCTAAACTAAAGCAACAAGCTACCCTGTCTGACCTTCAAATAAGGGTTACTAAAGGTAACAGCAGAAACATAAAAAAATTCTGAATGCAAATATTACTTGCAATCAATTATTTTCCAGTAATCTCAGCACGAGTAGCTATATAATTTTTTTTATGTAATATCCAAAAAGACAATATATAAAATGGCAATGTCACGATCACCAGCAATCTAGCCTATGCAGATCGCTGGAGAACTACACATCTGCCAATTTAATGAACTACAACTCCCATCATGCACCTCACACACACCAGTGCCTGATTCCCCCTGATTACACACAGCTGGAAGCCCATGATGGACCAATCAGATGGACCATAAAGACAACACACACACACAAACATACACATCAGTCTTGTTTGAGTCTTGTTAGTCTGTAACACCACAAAGGGTATCCTTGTCTATCTTTCCGTGTTTGATTCAGCCTTGTTTTCTCGTTACTGATTCTTTCCAGTCTGTGCTGACCATCTGCCTGTTTTTTGACTACAATATTGGATTACCTTTATGCTCCTGATTGCTACCTGTTTGACCATTGCTTGCCATACTACTTTTATTAATACACTGCGAGTGTATTTAATTTAAACTAGTGTATCTGTATTTAAATTAGCAGCCTTCATCATGTGCATAAAGTATGGTGCGAAATGAAAATGCTTCTTAAATGATATAATTTACATTGACCATTTCCAACCCAAGTTTTAATATGTAAATGACATACTAATTTCAATGCTTTATAAGTTGCACAATTAAATTGAAAATGTAACACCCAGTTTGTATTGATGTGTGTAACATGTACAAGCAGAAATGGAAGGGTGACTATTAAAATGTTATTTGGCCTATTTTTGTATTTAGACTTAGCAAAAGTAGGATTGCATTTTCATCATAACACATTGCAGTAAAATTTAGTGTGCATTTCAAAATACATTCTCAGCTAAATGTATAGCAAAAAGGTAGCATAATTATGAGCTTAATTTCTTTTCTTTGCATTGACACTCCTATTAAAGATGTTTGAAAAATCCATTTTCAATTAATACATTGGGATGAATGTTAAGTCAAAGTGTTTTTTTTAAAAAAGCATTCTCGTGATGCCTGATTCGCAAATCATTCAATTGATCAGATTCTTCATTTTTAATTTGTATTAAACTTTTCACATCATGGAAAAAGCTCACTTAAATGCAAAATACGTTGCCATTGCATTGCCATTTTGCATATTACAATTTTAAAAAAAGAATTTTGCTACTCATATGCTTCTATATGGTTCAAAATTATTCAAACATTACAACTCTTGACCTGCAAGGAGATACAGCTGATCTTTGTTTCCATATTAGTTTAAAAGATCTTCAAGATATGAGAAGGGACACAAGGACTTCCATAATGACTTAGCATTTGCCTAGACGACATAATTATTCCATGATATAAAGTCATTTGCAGCTCCACTGAAACTGCAGATTTGAAGTACGAACCACCAAGCACCACAGAAATCCAATTTATGGAGAAAAATCCTGAATGTGTCAGGTTCTGTGTGTTCATCATGTGACTTTCCTCCATGTGCTCCTTTGTTCTGATTTCCCGCCACCAGTCAGTCTTATGAGTTTCACCTGTGTTCATCCTCTGTGTGTAATTATTGTCATCATTTCCCTGTGTATTTATACCCCTTAAGCTGCGGTCACACTGGGCTTTTCCTCCCATAGACTTCCATTCATACGCACGCGAATGCGTCAGACCGGAAACGCAAGGTCATGCGTCAAGTTTCGCATGTTGCTGCTGTGCAAAGTTTAAGCTTGGTGAACTCTGACCTGCGAAATCGCATCACTTGACCGCGTGAGACCAATCGAGGATCAAAACAGGACCTCTCTGGACAGGAATTTAAAACATGGAGCAATCGCTCGCTTTTTTAATGTCTAATCATCTTGTTTAATCCCGCCCCCTTTCGTAGCGCCGCACGACAGAATTTCGCACACACAAAGCCCAGTGTGACCGCAGCTTAAGTCTAGTTTAGTCATCGTCCGGTATTCTCAGTTGTGTCTTGTCGTCACCCCTTGTCGTTCCTGTGTCTCCAGTAATATCGATGTTCTTCCAAGTGAGTATTAGTAAATAAATCTACATGTTTTGATGATCCTGCTATCCTCTTTGCCTTCCTGAGTGAGTGAAGGTGTTACAGTATGTTTACCCTGAGAAAAAAAACCTTAATATCTTTTCGACTGAAGAAAGAAAGAAATTAACATCTTGGCTAACAAAGGGGCGAGGAAATTAATTCTGGAATTGAACTAATCCTTTAATAATGTCTTGTAATGTAAACCAGGCATGTAGTATAGTATCTCATCACATCCCAGCTTTTTCAAAATGTAAAATTTGGCAAAAGATGGATTATAAATGTATTTAGTGCCCCAAAGAGACAGAAGGTCTGTTTAACTGTATCCCTTTCTAGTTGTGTATAGTGTGAAATTGACCATGCATGTTTGTAATGAGGCACCAAACACATGTAGAATATAAGAGAGAAATAACAATACACTTATTAAAACTCATTATAAAACTAAGAGGTTGATATTTACTCCTGCCTTTTGTTTTCAAGTACATTAAGCTACAAAATACAACACTAATACATCTCTTTTCGGCCCTTTTGTGAAGCATAATTATAATTTATCCTATTTTATTCACAATACTACTCTGGTGGCATAAAGATATCTCGCTCACTCCTTCTAGCTGAAAAACCCACTTTACCACCTCAGTTGAAAAGACTGCAATTTAATCTGGTCAATTTGTTAAATTCTTTTGACAAATGATATATGATTGTCTTGTTGACATGATTTACTTGCGTCTACATGGCACTAAACAGATTTTTGTGAGCTAAACATGCTTGTTAAAAACAAAATGAAAACACTCCAACATAATTAACAATCCTGCAAATTAAGAACGTGAATGAAAATAAGACAATAAGAAGTGACAAAAAAAGTAAAGACTGAAATATCCCCCCCCCCCCCCCCCCCCCCCCCCCAGGTGCTAATCTCGAGGTCTCCAATAAAAGCTTAGAGAAGGACAGATTTAATGGTTTGTGACTGCTACAGTCAGAAGTATATAGCAGTCACAGAGAGCAAGCACTAATACTTTGGTTCTCAATTGGTTAAGAGCAACATATTTTCGTCTTAAAAAATATCTTTTCGGTCTTCGCTCAATATCAGGTAGATTTGATTACATGGTAAGAACTTCACAATATGACAGCTACTCACACTGTCGATATCTTTTTTCAGCTAGTGAACAAACTGTCAATAATGCTTCTCGCTGCAGGAAAATATAGTGGTCTTACAGACAGCGGCTGTGAGCGGAGTGGCTTCTGCTGCTCACAGATTGAATTATAGATAAAGATGGTGCTCTTTTCATGTGTAACTGTTATCAATAGTGCTTTTGAGAATGGCCCGACTGCATATGTCAGGAAAGGTTCGACTGTAACCAATATCTGCCTTTATATTACATGCACTCAAAACATTTGCCAAGCTTTTACAGTATGAGACAAAAAACATTGTAAGATGAGAAGCATTAAAAGCTTTTTAAACATTCATTGATGGGTGCAATTCTTAGGTTCTGTTTAAGTAACTGAAATAGGACCACTTTAAATGTCCCAAACTCACAACTTGAAATGTGCCAAAAAATGAAAATATGAAAACATCTTGGCATAGCTGAATATTTAGTACATGGAAATGACATATCATGTGAGTATAAAGTCCAAGTGAAAAACAGGCCAATCGCAACAAAACACTGACTCTGAAGATCCACACAGGAAGATTACTTATCAACCAGGCGGCATTTGATTGGCTATAACCAGGGCTGGCCGGTGGCATAGACAATGCTAAGGGCGCCGTACATCAAATGTATGCTAGAAACGGGGGAAGAAAAAAAAGCGTCATTCATTCATTCATTTTCCTTTGGCTTAGTGCCTTTATTCATCAGGGGTTGCCACAGCAGAATGAACCGCCAACTTATCCAGCATATGTTTTACACAGCGGATGCCCTTCCAGCTGCAACCCAGTACTGGGAAACACACACACTCTCACATTCACACACATACACTTTGGCCAATTTAGTTTATTCAATCCACCTACAGCGCAGGTCTTTGGACTGTTGGTGGAAACCCATGCGAACACAGGGAGAACATGCAAACTCCACACAGAAATGCCAACTGGCCCAGCTGGAACCCGAACCATCGACCTTCTTGCTGTGAGGCACAGAGAAAAAAACTTTCACTATTCTTAAAACTAATTGGTATTATGACTTCAGAAAAGATCAAATCCACATTAATTTAACTGCATAGCAAAGCCTACTAAGTAGTAGTAGTAGAAGTAGTAGTAGTAACAACAACAACAACAACAATAATAATAATATAGCATACTTGCATAAGACACCCCCCCTTTCCTGAATAAGTAGACTTGTTACACGGTGGCCATTTTTTTGATGGGTCAACAAGCACAACACGTCAAAACTTCCCAAACTCTCTAATGCCCAATGTCACCATCACCAGCGATCTAACCACCAGAGATCAGTGGAAAACATTCACATTCACACGAACTACAAATCTGCTGGTTTATGGACAGATCCCAGTCATGCAACACACACACTCACCTGCTCCAATTCACCATTGATTAGACACAACACACTTCCTTTGTCTTGCTTTGCCTTGTTTTGATCCTCGCCTAGTTTATCTATTTATCTGTTATCTGCTATCATCCCGTTTAAGTATTTTCCCATATTTCCCTTGTATTTTTTAATCTTTCAATAAAAAGTGAAAGCACAGAGCCGATCTCAAATGTGATATAACTGTAAGAGCTGTTCAAGAGAACTGCGCTTTTGCTTGATTTTGGCTTGAAAGCATGTTGAAATGAATAAAAAAAACATCTACATTTACTTTCTTTCAATTAAAGCTGTCCGTCAATCGTCGCAGCCTCTGAATCAGTGTATGCATGCTGACTGATGGACGCGCTCCGTATGATAAACTGATCCCAGATCAGCTTCTGTACATGCAATTTAAAGAGGAGAGAAAGTGGACACTTTGGGATTTGGGTGTTTGTTTTAACAGTCAAACACACTTAATAGTATGTAAACATGTCCGTCCTGCGTGTTTTACTTTAAGCACAACTAATTTTCTCTTAAATGAGCATAAACAGTTACTAAAGCGATCGAATGCTTTTGTTACTAAATAATGTATATTTTATATATATTTTACATATATCTATTTGATTGATAGATATATTATTAATGTTTAATAAACCTGCCACTTTTTTCTTTAAGTAATAAATAATTAAACAACATGTTATTAGTATTTAACATCTGAAACAATTATAAAAAATACTGCCTATATGCCAATGTCTTTAATTCATTCAGTGACTACACTGCTTGTGCACTAGTGTAAATTGATCGTTTAAATTCTTTCTTACACGATGAATGAGATAAAATGATTGATTTGCTTTAAACGGTCTTAGCTACCACAGCGGAAGTGGATTAGATCTTCACAGTCACTGAAATAAAGTTAAAGGATATCATTAATCAAATGAATGAAAAAACAGGTTGTTTTGAGGGGTCTGCTTTGTGTTCCTGTCTTGTTTCTCATTTCTCTTGTGGTCTGAGGTCTTTTCATAGTGGAATAGATTTCCTTTTTCAGCTGTCTCATAGTAGAATGAGTCTTTTGAGTGGCTCAGAGGTGTTCAGGCAGGTCTGGTACTCAGGTCGATAAGGATAGCATACCCACTGAATAGCCTGTATTTACTGCTGAATGCGGCTGATTAGCTTGAGACTTGAGTTCGACCAGGAGGAAAACCAACACAGACTCAGCACAAGTGAGGAGAATAAGTGTGTTGCTGGGGACAGACAGCTGCTACAGTAGATGACATAATATTACATAGTAAAAAGCTCATGGTTTGATACAAATATTTCTATACATGCATAGTTAAATAGATACATAAAGCTCATTCAGTCATATTCTAAAATATTCCACTATGCCTAGCATCTGTTTCCTATTGTTTATATTAGGACTTGGTTATAAAATTGTAATCAATCATCAATAAACTGAAACATATACTGTACATTTTGTATATATTCTTCTTGTAGACGCTTTACTTCAGAGGATGTGATTTTTTTTTTTCTGAACTTTGGCTTTTTTTCTGAAAATGTTACCGTCTTTTGAGTTCTCAACTTAAAAACAAAGAAGTAAAAAGTAAAACAAAACACAGAGGATCATGAACGTCATGATAGACGACTGAAGCCAGTGCTGACTAAACTATAGTCTGATATTTGGAAATATTTCATGTTCAATAGAGATGGAAGTAAAGATGAGGTTGACCAAGACATTTACCTTGTTTGCAAGTTTTGTCTTGTAGCGGGTCTAGGTGCAAATGTAAATAATAGAACTCACTATAATACATGATTATCTGTCTATGAAGCTTGTTGCAATTGATTTGATGAGGCTCCAAGTACTACTGGCACAGAGGAGAAATCTGTTGGTGTAAATGTGCATTTCATTAGTATTAGTTATTGAATCTATATTTAGATATGGATTCTGACTGATAACTAATTAAAAACTGAAACTGTATTAATGTCATTTAAATAAATATTGAATTGAGGTTGGTTGCAATATCCAGCCAAAGTTAATATTGTTGATGCTGCTACTGTATGTGTAAAACTGTATATGTGGAAAAATACACGTCAAATCACAATAGATCTGCATATATTGGCTACCAGACATAAAACCATACCAATAAATAATAATAATACCAATTTATTCAAGTTCTACTACAATTTGCTTTGACTATCAATATAGTGAAGTTAACATCTGCGTAAATATAGCATAAATGTCAAAGAAAATATGCATTAAAATTTAACTATGTACAGTTGAAGTCAGAATTATTAGCCCCCCTTTGAATTTTTTTCTTTTTTAAATATTTCCCAAATTATGTTTAACAGAGCAAGGACATTTTCACTGTATGTCTGATAATACATTTTCTACTGGAGAAAGTCTTTTGTTTTATTTTGGCTAGAATAAAAGCAGTTTTATAATTATTAAAAGCCATTTTAAGGTCAAAATTATTAGTCTACAGAAAAAAACATCGTCATACAACAACCTGCCTCATTACCCTAGCATGCCTAGTTACCTAATTAACCTAGTTAAGCCTTTAAATGTCACTTTAAGCTTTATAGAAGTGTCTTGAAATATATATAGTAAAATATTACAGTATGTACTGTCTTCAGGGCAAAGATAAAATAAAATCAGTTATTAGAAATGAGTTATTAAAACTATTATGTTCAGAAATGTGTTGAATCTTCTCTCCGTTAAACAAAAATTGAGGAAAAATTAAAACTCAACAGGGGGGCAAATAATTCAGGGGGGCTAATAACTCTGACTTCAACTGTACATTGAATATAGAAAAAATCTGATCAATAAAATTAAATGTATAACATGAAACTGCAGAATACTATTTTTAAATACCCACATTTCCCCTAGGGGGAACATAAAGATATAGACAGCTTAAGGTATATGCAAATACATAAAAACATATACACACATACGTTAGCCATGAAAACACACACACACATTGTCTGTTCACGGGAAGCAGGGGTCCATCTGGGGAAGTGACATGACAGCAGCCTCAGCTGCGCGTAGCAGATAATGTAATAGCCATGAAGACACAAGGAGTATGATTGACAGGTTCATCCCCTGATCAAATTGCCTCTCCTGAAAGTGGTAGGATTTTAGGTAGGGGATCACATCCTTCAACAGTGACATTCAGATTGAACTGAACTGAATCATCATTGAACTAACCAGAACAAACCAAGCATACTGAAACTGCTTCATGAAGTGAACTTGATGAATCTCCATACCTGACTTTAGATACTTTTCTGTATACATTGTAAACTGATTCACTGTATAAAGCCTTGGTCACATTTTCCCCTGCTTTTAAATAATGCGCTGCAGTTTCAGTTTGAGTAAATCAATTCAAAAGAACTGAAACAAATCATAATAAAGATATGATACAAATGATCCACAAAACGTGAAAACTGAGTGAGAGGTACATTTAGTTTAGTGCTTTATTTTCATCCATCATAAAAATCTTGTAATGCTTGGTATTTTAACATGACATTAGTATTACAAACCTATCTGTGGCCAAAACTCAGTTCAGTTTTGTTTCTCCATTTTTTTTCTTTTTCTCTTTCTACAGTTTTCCTATGGTGATAGGCAATACATGTGTAATATTGCAGCACAAAGATTACTTCTGATTTTTTATGTTTATTCATGGTCTGCTAAAAGTTAGCTTTTAATATTTGATGGCTGACCTTTTAGAACTTGGCTGAAAGGGTTGGTCTAATGATATTTCATGCATTTAGAGTCATTTACACTTTTAAAGAATTGAACTCTCATGCTCAAGGATGAGTCAAGTTTTAAAATATGATTTGGAAATACAGTGCATCTTGAAAGTATTCATAGCGTTTCCATTTTTCCACATTTTTTAATGTTACAGCCTTAATGGATTCCAAAATCGATTAAATTAATTTATTTTCTTAAAATTCTACACACAATACCCCACATTGACAATGTGAAAAAAAAGTCTTTTTTGAAATTGTTGAAAATTTATTAAAAATAATAAAAAGCTGTAAAATCACATGTACAGAAGTATTCACAGCCTTTGCCGTGAAGCTCTAAAATGAGCTCAGGTACATTCTGTTTTCACTGATCATTCTTGAGATGTTTCAGCCGCTTAACTGGAGTTCACCTGTGGTAAATTCAGTTAACTGGACATGATTTGAAAAGGCATACACCTGTCTATATACCTGTCTATATACCTGTCTATACACCTGTCCTGGGGTGGATAGTGTGACATGTCAAAGCACAAACCAAGCATGAAGACAAAGGAACTGTCTGTAGACCTCCGAGACAGGATTGTCTTGAGGCACAAGGCTGGGGAAGGTTACAGTAACATTTCTGCTGCTATGAAAGTTCCAATGAGCACAGTGGCCTCCGTCATCCGTAAGTGGAAGATGTTTGGAACCACCAGGACTTTTCTAGAGCTGAGTGATTGGGGGAGAAGGGCCTTGGTCAGGAAGGTGATCAATAACCCGATGGTCACTCTGTCTGAGCTTCAGCGTTCTTCTGTGGAGAGAGGAGAACCTTACAGAAGGACAACCATCTGTGCAGCAATCCACCAATCAGGCCTGTATGGTAGAGTGGCCAGACAAAAGCCACTGCCTGCCTGAAATTTGCCAAAAGGCATCTGAAAGACTCTCAGACCATAAGAAACAAAATTCTCTGGTCTGATGAGACCAAAATTGAACTCTTTGGAGTGAATGGCAGGCATTACATTTGGAGAAAACTAGGCACCGCTCATGACCAGGCTAATACCATCCCTATGGTGAAGCATGGTGGTGGCAGCATCAGGCTGTGGGGATGTTTTTCAGCAGCAGCAACTGGAAGACTAGTCAGGATAGAGGGAAAGATGAATGCAGCAATCTACAGAGACATCCTGAATGAAAACCTGCTTCAGAGTGCTCTTGACCTCAAACTGGGGCGACGGTTCATCTTCTAGCAGGACAATGACCCAAAGCACACCGCCAAAATACCAATGCAGTGGCTTCGCAACAACTCGGTGAATGTCCTTGAGTGGCCCAGCCAAACCTAAATCCTATTGAACATCTCTGGAGAGCTCTAAAAATAGCTGTACACTGTCGCTTCCCATCCATTCCGAAGCTTGAGAGGTACTGCAAAGAGGAATGGACAAAAATTCCCAAAGCCAAATGTACCAAGCTTGTGGCATCATATTTAAAAAGACTTGAGGCTGTAATTGCTGCCAAATGTGCATCAACAAAGTATTGAGCAAAGGCTGTGAATACTTATGTACATCTGATTTTTCAGGTTAAATTAGCAACAATTTATAAAATTTTGGAATATGGCTGTAATGTAAAAAATATGGCAAAAGTGAAGCGCTGTGAATACTTTCCGGATGCACTGTAACAGTATTTCCCCCCCCAAAAATCGTACTTGTTCTAACAAAAGTTGTAACTAGTTTCTCAATTTTGTTTTAGAGACTAGGTGTTGGTTCCGTAACCAAGGGCAGATATCCCTTCATGGGCTCTTTTCCCAGAAAAGCATGTGTGTGAGAGGGCACCTATAACCCTGTAACAGTACCCAGGATTTAGAGAATAAGTGCAAAAATGCTGATCTTGTTCAGACAGTTAATTAAACCCTTTGACATGTAAGTTTTAAATACTTCAGCTGACCCCCTTCGTGAGTTATTTAAAATGCATCACTTTTATATTTGATGGCAATGTGTCTGGTTTATTGCATGACATGCAGCAGCATTACAACACGTCAAGTCACTAACTTCTCCTAAACTAAATGAAAGTAAGTGCGAGTTGGGAGAACAATAGACCAAACGCTCTACCCAAACAGTGTGTGTCTGTCTTGAGTAGCACACATTGTCAGAGTATGTACACTATGATTAAAAAGTATAATCATTGCTGTCTTCCATAGACATAAACATGCCTTTCACAAAGCACAAATGTTTGGTTTTGCTAGTAATCCATGTGTTGTAATATCTGCCACTTACCTAATGTTATTTAATTGAAAACACTGATAAGTTTTGATTTTTTGGTCTTTCTCAGGCTAGGCATCAGCCATTGCGGGGGTGGCAGATTTGAATTTAGCAGCTGATTAATGAAGCACTATTATCGTTCGCTTCAGGAACCACCTAGCACTGATTACACCACTCTGATTATATGCTTCAAAGGATTGCAAATTATACAATGAATGTCGTTTTATTTACAGTGATATGATAAGATATAGTCGGTCACTAAGTGGAGGCTGATGTTGATTCACCCATGCCATGCCTATAGGTGCGTCTTTTTTCTCCAGAGGGAATCAGAAGGCAGTAACTTAAAGTATAAAAAAAAAACTTTTTGGAGAAAAGTCTGGATGCAATACTGCTCTATAGGTACTCAAGATTAATATGAACATGATACATCCCCTTTAAAGCGAATAATGACACCTCATTATGTGAATATTATTTATAAACTAATTTCGAGAAGATGACGTGCTTATGATTGATCGCATTAGCTAGCGTATGATTCTCCAATTGGAGGATTCCTAACTCACTATAAACAAAGACTATAGAACACTCAAGACATGTCACTCGTATAGTTTTGAATGGGAAAAAACTAACTGTCAATATGGTGACTGAAGACCCGCCTTCTAGTACAGGAGCCGATCAGCGATCGCTATAGACTGAAGATTCTCTTCTCCGGGGCACGGACTAAGACCAGAAGTGAATTTCTGACGATTTTGTGTGATTTGAATGTTTAGAAATAAACTAAAGTGACAGTTGTTGTTTAGTTTTATAGTTGTTTCCTAAAATGAAAGCTGTGTTTTTATACTTCTGCATGCTGTTTGTGTTGCTCTGCAATAACACTTTCGAAACGCTAGCTAGTGTCAAGTTTCTTTGTGGGTGTTTTGTTTTTTTCTGAACGCTACAAGTAGCTCGAACTCGCTCATTCAGAGGTGGGAACCAGAGGACGTGCAACAACTTCGATCATAAGGTAAACACAAAACAAAAGTTTCCATCTGGAGCTCTGTCACAGGACTCGTCGACTCTTGTAAACACTCACTCAAAGCTTGCGGCTCCTAGCATCGCCCACACTCATCACCTACCAAGCAGACTAATCACAGAGCTTGTGGTATGCGTCATTGCGACATGTAGTTACCTTTTTTAAGAGGTGCGCAACAGCGTCGCAGTTAGTCAAGACAAGGGCTATGCGGCCCTGCGCAGGCTGCGCCAGAGCCTACGCGTGCGCTTTACGCAGAAGTATAAATCAGTCTTAAGCGTGAACTCTTGAAACTCAGTTTTAAAAAAAAATCTTCACTGACTGTTCAGTTTAACAGAATTTACCCATAATTCCTAAAAAGCTTCATGGGGTGTCGAAGAAAAGGTGGACCGAAATACTTGGAATTTGCGAACGGGAAGATGAGCCCCGGAGAGAAAGAGGATGTCAATAAACTCTTTGCATGGTATAAGTATGTCCTCATGGACTCTGAGGGGGGTGAGATGCAGGGATGTGGGTTTTAACATGAGCACCAAATGGCACTAATTTGTGGAGAAATTTGAGAGGCCAGGGAGCAGAGCTAGAGGGATTACGCCAATGGGAAGATGATCTCTTTGACTTCAGTAAACCCATGATGCAGGAAAGGAAAACTGAGAAGTCACTCCGATGGGATGTGGAGAATGGGGCATGTTACAATGCAAAGTGGACATGTTTATGATCTTGGCCTCAAAAAGAAAAAAAAAAGTTTGCTTTTCACATGGACTATATAGAGCTCTGAGGGAAACTGTAGGGGTATGGTTGAGATGTGGTTTCCTCTAAAAAATATGAAGAATTCTTAAAAAATGATTAAAGTATTATGTATGATAGTATGTTATGCTTGATAAAAGTATGATATGCTTGACAGCACCCCTAATAAAATAAAATAAATAAAAATAAAATAAAATAAATAAAAATAAAATAAAATAAAATAAAATAAAATAAAATAAAATAAAATAAAATAAAATAAAATAAAATAAAATAAAATAAAGTTCATTAAAATTCATTAAAAAATCTTCTTTTGTGTTCAATAGAAAAAATAAATGAGCTTGGAACAAGTATAAGTTATCTAAATGACTAAATGATGACAGAAAGGATATAAAAATGATGAAAAATTCCCAACCACTTATTAAAAATAAAATCATTAAAAAAGTTGATTAGGTAAGGCCTTATAGATAAAGAATTGAGTCTGTCGAGCCTGCAGACTAAAGCTCTCTCCTGTGCTCTCAGTGTAACACAAAGCCACGTGACGCAGCACCAAATTCAGATCAGATTTCCACACTGCAGCGGTTATGCTTGAAGGAGCATGCGTATCAAGCAACTTTTATGACTCATTGCAATTATGTCTTGATTAGCACAACATCAACATATTCAAGCGAGCTATTTTCAAGAGTATGAATGCTAATCGGTTTACACATGACACCAAAGCTCTGCTTCAAAACTACTAATTTGTTTCCCTACAGCGCATTTAAAGAAGCACAGATGTGCCGCATACACTGAGGCTGTTAGCACACAGCAACACAATGTTATTGCTAAAGTATCCCTGCTTTAAAATGTAAACAACTCTTGTTTTTGCATAGATATTGTGTGAGATAAACATAGTTAGGCTTTTAAAAAATGCCTTTGGCTTAAAACATTAGCCAATGTAAATTATACTATTATTATTCAAAATATATAAAATTGAAATATAATCAATATTTAAAATGAGTAAAATATAATCAATATTTATAATCAATCATCAGCTAAGTGTGAACTTATGAAAACATGGCGAGCGCCGGTGAAGTGAGGCAACAGTACAAGGAAGCGCTTTCAAATCCCCAGTGTGGGGACATTTCGGTTTTGCCGTTGAGTATAATGCCGAGGAAGAAAAAACGGTGAACAAAAAAATGGAAAGCCTACCCAAATGGAAACACTTCCAACATGACTACACATCTACGGCTCCATCACCCAGCAATATCCGTTCCGAAAAGACACATAAAAAATAACAAAGGCAGTGTTAAGTTTAATTAATATGGTTTATTTATGTTTACTAAAGTACAAATATGTTTATTTGAAATGGTCAATTTATGTTTATTAACTTCACATGTATGTTTATTTTCAAAATGTAGGAATTTATGCGTTCCCAGTTTGCTACCAGCAGCCTTGAGATTCATTCATTCATTTTCATTTCGCCTTAGTCCCTTTATTAATCCGGGGTCGCCACAGATGAATGAACTGCCAACTTATTTAGCACTTATCCAGTTTTACGCAGTGGATGCCCTTCCAGCTGCAACCCATCCCTGGGAAACATCCATACATACTCGTTCACACACTTACACTACGGGCAATTTAGCCTACCCAATTCACCAGTACCGCATGTCTTTGGAATGTGGGGGAAACCGGAGCACCCGGAGGAAACCCACACGAACGCAGGGAGAACATGCAAACTCCACACAGAAACGCAGCCGAGGCTTGAACCATGACCTTCTTGCTGTTAGGCGACAGCACTACCTACTGCGCCACTGCATCACCCCAGCCATGAGATTTCAGTGTTAATTTGTTTTAATTATACAATACACTAGGAACTTGTGTTCTCTTCTTGGCTTTGAAGTAAAATAAAGGAGTATTGCAATAAATAGGTTTTATTTTTTTCTCCTTAACCTCTTACTGTTCCCATTGCCTAAGCATAGAATAACAAAAAAACCCACAATGTGTCAAGCTATCAGAACCGAACTGAACCGAAAACCGTGTTACAAAAACCAAGGTATGTATTCAACCGTAGGCTAACTGTATTGTTGCATCCCTAGTTGCAGATGTTTAAAATGTATTAAAAAAGTTGTTAAATACTTGCAAAAGATCCTAAAATGGACCATTAAATATCATCTGTAGGACACAAGCTCTAACTCTAATAAGTCTTCCCATGAATCTCAATCAGCCTCTAGCAGGATTTACTCCACGCCTTCCCACACCGATATGAATACTGATCTGAGGCCTGCAGCTCCTCAAAAGAACTTCATCGGTAACCTCACGCCCTCTGACCCCGGCTCAGGTCATAAGTAGCACACTAGGATTTATGACCTGGATCTCCTGGGAAATAATGTAAGGGTCAGCAGGGACATTGAGAGCCAGGCGGAAAGCACTTAAAGTAATGGAAGTGAATGCTGCTTCAGTGTCATCATTCCTCCCTATGGGATCTCGGCCGCGCAGCCATTAATGCCGCTATTAGATAAGTGTGCTGTGTGCACCGACACTCTTATTAAATGCTCTGCTCTGCTGCCTATTAACTAAAGTGTAAAATAACTCAGGGCGAATCAAAAAGATGCCGGCGTTAAACATGGGAGCGCATGGACTGGGTGTTCTCGTGGGTTAAACATCAACAAATGAAGACAGAGTTATTAATGTTATGTATGGAGCAGATGTTGTGTTATCCACGCAACGGTATATTTTACGCCACGCTTCATCTCCCATGAGTCACCTGAGGTTAAGTGCCTCGCTAATGTGTAACTCTTCCTGGGGTTTGAAGCAACAAGCGCTCCAGCCAAGATTATTAACTACACAATCGCATCACTGACATAAAGAGGAGGTTTTTATAAAGAGTTCAGAAGCAAAAACCTCTAAGCACCATCTGTAATTTTCTTCTAAAATTTGCTTTTTTTTTCTCAGGCTCGCGTTCAGTAAATTCATTTTAATGGCAAAGAATAGGTTCTCTTCATTGCCTTTAACGTAAAATAACTAAACATAAACATATAGGGTTGAGATAACTGCTAATTTTAGAAGAACATTTCAGATGGCACTGTTAAATTTTCTTTGTTAAAGAGCAAAATTTTCAATCTTTACACTAGAGTCAAGGAACTATCAACTCCCAGCAGTGTCGATACGAGTTTCAATACAGTGTAATAAATTTATAGTGTAGTACAAGTAAACCTCTTAATAGTGTCATTTTAACTCTGAAAATATTGGGACAATATGTTCGCTCATTCGGAGTTGATTTTAACTCTGCTAGCGTTGAAATAACACCACAAATTTGGCAGTATTATACTTTTTGACAGACAGGTTAATTCTAGTTGCCTGATTAATATAGGCAAAGTATAAAAATATAAAATTATAATTTATTAGTATTTTTTGGGCTGCGTTGTGATCTTAAATATAGTCATCAAATTATAATTATAAATAAAGAGAAGGTTTTCATGAAGAGTTAAGAAGCATAAACCTTCAAGTACCATCTGTAATTTTCTTCTAAAATGAGCATTTTTTTCAGGCTCTTGTGTTCAGTAA